>NC_090652.1:316135111-316170111 GCF_040937935.1 Hyperolius riggenbachi
GACAGAAAACTGTTCCTAGTTATACCACATACACACACACACACACACACACACTATGCACAACACACACACACACTATGCACAACACACACACTATGCACAACACACACACACACACACACACACACACACACAAAAACACACACACTGCACACAAAACACACATACCACAATCCTATCACCGCCCAGCATCAATCACACCAAAAACAACACAAAAAAATAAATAAACACAAGCACTGTACACAAAACAACACACACTATACGAAAGACAACACACACTACACAAACAATACACACATAATACAATCACACAAACACACTAAACAAACAATACACACACATAATACAAACAACCCACACACACACACACACACACACACACACACACACACACACACACACACACACACACACACACACACACACACACACACACACTAGACTCTCAGCCGACTACCATCTACAGTGTATGCAAGACTTTAGATTTGTGTTTCATCACATAAATAACAATATCGTTCCGATAATGGTGGTTTGCGGAGTTACCCCTTGGCATCACTAAATATCCGATTTCAGCAGAATTCATATAGAGTATTGTACCTAGACCATGACCTCTGACAGGCGTACCTATCTGTGCCAAGCAGCATCCCTTGTATTTCTAAACGAGGCTGAAAGCATACCTGCAGTGAGAGGAATATGAAGGCTGCCATATTTATTTCCTGTTAAACAATACCTAGCCCTGCTAATCATTTTGGCTGCAGTAGTGTCTGAATCGCACACCAGAAACAAGTATGCAGCTAATCCAGTCACACTTCAGTCACCTGATCTGCTGCATGCTTGTTCAGGGGCTATGGCTGAAAGTGTTAGAGGCAGAGGATTCGCAGGACAGCCGGGCAATCTGCATTGTTTACAGGAAATAAATATGGCAGCCTCCATATCCCTCTCACTACAGGTGTGCGTAGTACACACAATGCAATTTGCCGTTAGATGGACAGATTGATCTCATAAGAAGTTGCATCGTGTTTAGATCTCTAAACTGCTCCCGATCGATAATGCGTTTGATTTCCTATTGATAACTACCCAAAGTTGATCACGCTCTGATTGGACCGGTTGGAAATCGAACAGTCAGAAAATTGCATAGTGTGAACTAGGCTTAAAGGACCATTGCAGGGAAAAAAGAAAAAAAAAAAAAAGTTGAACTTGGGGCTTCTAATGGTCCCCCGCAGACATCCTGTGCTCGCGCAGCCACTCACCGATGCTCCGCCCCCCCCGCAGACATCCTGTGCCTGCGCAGAAGCTCACCGATACTCCGCCCCCCTGAAGACATCCTGTGCAGCCACTCACCGATGCTCCGCCCCCACAGACATCCTGTGCCTGCGCAGAAGCTCACCGATGCTCCGCCCCCCCTGCAGACATCCTGTGCCTGCGCAGAAGCTCACCGATGCTCCGCCCCCTGCAGACATCCTGCGCAGAAGCTCACCGATGCTCCGCCCCCCGATAACATCCTGTGCCTGCGCAGAAGCTCACCGATGCTCCGCCCCTCCCCCCCCCCCGCAGACATCCTGTGCCTGCGCAGCAGCTCACCGATGCTCCGCTCCCCCCCCCCCCACAGACATCCTGTGCTTGCGCAGCCACTCCCCAATGCTCCGGCCCCGCCTCCAGTTCACTTCTGGAATTTCAGACTTCAAAGTCAGAAAACCACTGCGCCTGCGTTGCCGTGTCCTCGCTCCCGCTGATGTCAACAGGAGTGTATTGCGCAGGCCCAGTAAAGTATTCCTTTAAGGCAATAATCGGTGTAAAAAAAAAAAAATCACCATTTTTCAAGTGTGAATGGGCCCTCACTGATCCACAAGTACTCAGCTGTGCCCGGCCAGCGCACTCACCTACACCACAGGTACGGGTCATTCCCCTCGCCGAACGCCTGGCAGTCCCACACCAGAGGTCATTCCCCTCTTGGGACAGTTGCAGCCTTGACCTCCGGTGACACTCTGCAGCTGATGACTTCTCTGGGGACATTCTGTGCCATGTGGAGGAGGGGGTGACGCTGTATAATGACCCCCTGCCACACAACACAATGCAGAGATTACAGCATAGCCTCCAGGGATGACCTGTCACCATTCAACCTCATGTCACACATTAACCACTGCAGGTGACTAACGCTGACAGGTCCTTCCTCCTTCACCAAACACAAGAATACTGCAGGCCAGGTTCTCACTGGAAGTGATCCCCAATGTCTGTGACCAAACTGGAGACAAGTGTCATCCGCTGTCCACCCAGCCAACAGGCACAGGGTACACACTGGAGGCAGCAGAGATCAGCACACCATGCAGCTAGTTTACTATCAGTACAGGCACAGAGTAACAGCTTATACTGTACATACTGGAGTTAGCAGAGATCAGCACACGCTGCAGCTAGTTTACTATCAGTACAGGCACAGAGTAACAGCTTATACTGTACATACTGGAGGTAGCAGAGATTGGCACATGCTGCAGCTAGTTTACTATCAGTACAGGCCCAGAGTAACAGCTTATACTGGAGGAAGCAGATCTTGTTAAAGTGAACCTCCGGACTAAAAATCTACTCAGCAGCACTTGGGCCGAACCTCCGATTTTAGGTTCGCGAACTTCCGCGGAAGGTTCGGTTCGCGTTAAAGTTCGCGAACCGCAATAGACTTCAATGGGGATGCGAACTTTGAAAAAAAAAATTTATGCTGGCCACAAAAGTGATGGAAAAGATGTTTCAAGGGGTCTAACACCTGGAGGGGGGCATGGCGGAGTGGGATACACGCCAAAAGTCCCCGGGAAAAATCTGGATTTGACGCAAAGCAGCGTTTTAAGGGCAGAAATCACATTGAATGCTAAATGACAGGCCTAAAGTGCTTTCAAACATCTTGCATGTGTATACATCAATCAGGTAGTGTAATTAAGGTACTGCTTCACACTGACACACCAAACTGTTCACTGAACAGAACAGGTATGCAGTGGCGGGTTCACTGAACAGAACAGGTATGCAGTGGCGGGTTCACTGAACAGAACAGGTATGCAGTGGCGGGTTCACTGAACAGAACAGGTATACAGTGGCGGGTTCACTGAACAGAACAGGTATACAGTGGCGGGTTCACTGAACAGTACAGGTATGCAGTGGCGGGTTCACTGAACAGGTATGCAGTGGTGGGTTCACAGAACAGGTATGCAGTGGTGGGTTCACAGAACAGGTATGCAGTGGTGGGTTCACAGAACAGGTATGCAGTGGTGGGTTCACAGAACAGGTATGCAGTGGTGGGTTCACAGAACAGGTATGCAGTGGTGGGTTCACAGAACAGGTATGCAGTGGTGGGTTCACAGTACAGGTATGCAGTGGCGGGTTCACAGTACAGGTATGCAGTGGCGGGTTCACTGAACAGGTATGCAGTGGCGGGTTCACAGAACAGGTATGCAGTGGTGGGTTCACAGAACAGGTATGCAGTGGTGGGTTCACAGAACAGGTATGCAGTGGTGGGTTCACAGAACAGGTATGCAGTGGTGGGTTCACAGAACAGGTATGCAGTGGTGGGTTCACAGAACAGGTATGCAGTGGTGGGTTCACAGAACAGGTATGCAGTGGTGGGTTCACAGAACAGGTATGCAGTGGTGGGTTCACAGTACAGGTATGCAGTGGTGGGTTCACAGAACAGGTATGCAGTCAGGGACAAGCTAAGCCTAACTAATCTTTCCCTATGAGAGACAGTGCAGCAGCTCGCCCTACTCTCACTAATGCAGGCAGGCAGTGGCACACGAGTGACCGTAATGGCCGCCGCTGCCTGCCTTATATAAGGGGGGTGGCGCTCCAGGGGCTAGTGTAGCCTAATTGGCTACACTGGGCCTGCTGACTGTGATGTAGAGGGTCAAAGTTGACCCTCATGGTGCATTATGGGGCGAACCGAACTTCCGCAAAAGTTCGCCTGCGGGACGCGAACCACGGAAGTTCGCATGGAACCGTTCGCAGGCGAACCGTTCGGCCCAACTCTAGTTTCTGTAACGATTGTGGAATTCTCTCCGTGATCAGCGCACAAGACGTGCGCTGACACTGCGGAAATCCTCCACAAGCGTATAATTTGCGGGAACCCAGCAAAAGGTGCAATGCACCTGTAGAGGGAAATTCCTGTCGGCAGGTGGAGCTGTGGAGTGCAGAGGAACAGCTCCTCTGCCCCAACACACATGCCAGACAGGAATTGTACGAAGGGAAGAAACGCAATCGCAAGAGAGGCGATTGAGAATGAGCACAGAGACAGATTGTAAGTGTGTGCACCAAACTAGTCGGCAACCCGCGACGGTGCACACACCACAGCAGATATGAAGTAGGAACGCGATCGCGAGAGGTGCGATCGCCAGACGTGACACAAGGCTACAGCAAGGCAGAGCACGAGAGTAGCAAAGGCACAGCAAATCATACAATGAGGAGATACAGAAAATAACAAACGCTAGCTAAACGTGAACACCGCACTCATTCGCAACAGTGCACGCGTTTATGCGCGGTCTCCACGTGATAAGCACAATAGAGACAAGCACGCCTAACTAACCACCGACCGACAAACATGAAACAGAGGGCGCGAGCGCTTGCTTAACGGTTACCTCACCGAGCCTCCAGCAAGCGTTCGTAGCAGACAAGACAGACACACGAAAACAGGAACAGGCGGGAGATAGGATCCACAGCACTAGCGAAAAGAGGCCAGTGCAATCCAGGGAGACAGAGAGATGGAGATCAGACGGATCCACAGCACTAGCGCAAGATGCTAGTGCGATCCAAGTACAGAGTAGCAGACCAGAAGGATCCACAGCACTAGCGCAAGAGGCTGGTGCAATCCAGGAAGACAGAAAAGAAGGATCCACAGCGCTAGCGCAAGATGCTAGTGCGATCCAAGTACAGAGTAGCAGACCAGAAGGATCCACAGCACTAGCGAAGAGAGGCTAGTGCGATCCAGGAAGCCAGATCAGAAGGGGCTACCAGTAACAACCGCTGTTCCGGTTAGCACCCAGACACACAGAACGATTTCCTGTCGACCACCGCTGGGACAGGACAATCGCAACAGACAAACAAAACAGATAAGCAATCCTAACTGCACTAGGGAACCTGCCGAGTGCAGTCCCAGGAATTACTCTAAGCTGATATTCAAACAATGAGCAAGGCTGACACTCTCCAGAGTGTTTAACAGGAAGAATCCTTATGACCAGCAACTTACTGTGGGAAACATAGCTCTTTATAGAGCAAGCCCACAAGGGATGTGGCTAGGCAATCTGCATGACACAAACATATGCAAATTCCTCAGCAGCAAGCTGCACAACTGACAAAAGGTCTCTCTTCCAGAGACCTGCAGAATGCAGACCTGAACAGTGGTCAAAAGGCTGCCTGCCTGCGCAGGCAGCCACGCGGATCCTCACAGTTTCTTTAACAGTTTCACAGTATTAGAACTTTGTTTTTCTTACCAAAGCCTAATTGTAGCTGCACAGAAGCTAAGCTCCACCCATTAAAGAAAACTGCCCAGGCATTTTTCCCCTGATGCTGTGCAAGGCATGATGGGATTTCTGATATTGTTCTTGTTGCTTAGCAACTGGGTGATCAGGGCACAGGACAGTTGGAACTGTGTCTCATGTTCCCTGTCACCTCCTTTCAACCAAAAAGATGGCTGCCATCATGAAATCAAACTGTTCTTTTAAAACAGGGTGTGTAAGAGATTATATTACCTATCTATTTTAATTAACACACACACACACACACTGTACACACACATACATACATATACACACAGGATCTTCTCAAAAAATTAGCATATTGTGATAAAGTTCATTAGTTTCTGTAATGTACTGATAAACACCAGACTTTCATATATTTTAGATTCAAATACACACAACTGAAGTAGTTCAAGCCTTTTATTGTTTTAATATTGATGATTTTGGCATACAGCTCATGAAAACCCAAATTTCCTATCTCAAAACATTTGCATATTTCATCCGACCAATAAAAGAAAAGTGTTTTTAAAACAAAAAAAGTCAACCTTCCAAATAATTATGTTCAGTTATGCAGTCAATACTTGGTCGGGAATCCTTTTGCAGAAAGGACTGCTTCAATGCGGCGTGGCATGGAGGCTGTGGCACTGCTCAGGTGTTATGGAGGCCCAGGATGCTTCCATAGCGGCCTTAAGCTCATCCAGAGTGTTTGGGTCTTGTGTCTCTCAACTTTCTCTTCACAATATCCCACAGATTCTCTATGGGGTTCAGGTCAGGAGAGTTGGCAGGCCAATTGAGCACAGTAATACCATGGCCAGTAAGCCATTTACCAGTGGTTTTGGCACTGTGAGCAGGTGCCAGGTCGTGCTCTCCATAAAGCATTTCAGCAGATGGAAGCATGAAGTGCTCCAAGATCTCCTGATAGCTAGCTGCATTGACCCTGCCCTTGATAAAACACAGTGGACCAACACCAGCAGCTGACATGGCACCCCAGACCATCACTGACTGTGGGTACTTGACACTGGACTTCAGGCATTTCGGCATTTCCCTCTCCCCAGTCTTTCTCCAGACTCTGGCACCATAATTTCCGAATGACATGTAAAAGTTGCTTTCATCCGAAAAAAGTAGTTTGGACCACTGAGCAACAGTCCAGTGCTGCTTCTCTGTAGCCCAGGTCAGTCGTTTCTGCCGCTGTTTCTGGTTCAAAAGTGGGTTCATGCTTCCATCTGCTGAAAAGCTTTATAGAGATGAAGATTTCATTTTTCAGCACGACCTGGCACCTGCTCACAGTGCCAAAACCACTGGTAAATGGTTTACCGATTATGGTATTAATGTGCTCAATTGGCCTGCCAACTCCCCTGACCTGAACCCCATAGAGAATCTGTGGTATATTGTGAAGAGAAAGTTGAGAGACACAAGACCCAACACTCTGGATGAGCTTAAGGCCGCTATCGAAGCATCCTGGGCCTCCATAACACCTGAGCAGTGCCACAGGCTGATTGCCTCCATGCCACGCCGCATTGAAGCAGTCATTTCTGCAAAAGGATTCCCGACCAAGTATTGAGTGCATAACTGAACATAATTATTTGAAGGTTGACTTTTTATGTTTTAAAAACACTTTTCTTTTATTGGTCGGATGAAATATGCAAATTTTTTGATAGGAAATTAGGGTTTTCATGAGCTGTGTGCCAAAATCATCAATATTAAAACAATAAAAGGCTTGAACTACTTCAGTTGTGTGCATTTTAATCTAAAATATATGAAAGTCTAATGTTTATCAGTACATTACAGAAACTAATGAACTTTATCACAGTATGCAAATTTTTTGAGAAGATTATATATATATATATATATATATATATATATATATATATATATATATATATATATATATATATATATATATATATATATATATATATATATATATATATATATATATATATATATATATACATACATATATATACGCATATACATATCATTTTCTCCCCCCCCATTTTATTTTGAACCCCCACTCTGTACTGAGATGACCCAGGTGTGGCTAGTGAACCTTTACCACACAGTAGTAAGCAAAGCAGGTTTGATGGAGGACTGATCTCATTATTCTATTATTCTGACCACAAATAAACATAAGCTTAAAAGGACAACTGCAGCAAGAGAGATGTGGAAGCTGCCATATTTATTTCCTGTTAAGCAATACCAGTTGCCTGGCTGCCCTGCTGATCCTCTGCCTCTAATACTTACAGCCATAGCCCCTGAACAAGCATGCAGCAGATCAGGTACGACTGAAGTGTGATTGTATTAGCTGCATGCTTGTTTCAGGTGTGTGATTCAGCCAGCGACAGTGGGGAGCAGGCAGCGACAGTGGGGAGCAGGCAGCGACAGTGGAGAGCAGGCAGCGACAGTGGAGAGCAGGCAGCGACAGTGGAGAGCAGGCAGCGACAGGGGAGAGCAGGCAGCGACAGCGGAGAGCAGGCAGCGACAGCGGGGGAGCAGGCAGCGACAGCGGGGAGCAGGCAGCGACAGCGGGGAGCAGGCAGCGACAGCGGGGAGCAGGCAGCGACAGTGGGGAGCAGGCAGTGACAGTGGGGAGCAGGCAGTGACAGTGGGGAGCAGGCAGCGACAGAGGAGAGCAGGCAGCGACAGTGGAGAGCAGGCAGCGACAGTGGGGAGCAGGCAGTGACAGTGGGGAGCAGGCAGTGACAGTGGGGAGCAGGCAGCGACAGAGGAGAGCAGGCAGCGACAGCGGGGAGCAGGCAGCGACAGTGGGGAGCAGGCAGTGACAGTGGGGAGCAGGCAGCGACAGTGGGGAGCAGGCAGCGACAGTGGAGAGCAGGCAGCGACAGTGGAGAGCAGGCAGCGACAGTGGAGAGCAGGCAGCGACAGTGGAGAGCAGGCAGCGACAGTGGAGAGCAGGCAGCGACAGCGGAGAGCAGGCAGCGACAGCGGGGAGCAGGCAGCGACAGCGGGGAGCAGGCAGCGACAGCGGGGAGCAGGCAGCGACAGCGGGGAGCAGGCAGCGACAGCGGGGAGCAGGCAGCGACAGTGGGGAGCAGGCAGTGACAGTGGGGAGCAGGCAGCGACAGAGGAGAGCAGGCAGCGACAGTGGAGAGCAGGCAGCGACAGTGGAGAGCAGGCAGCGACAGTGGAGAGCAGGCAGCGACAGTGGAGAGCAGGCAGCGACAGCGGAGAGCAGGCAGCGACAGCGGAGAGCAGGCAGCGACAGCGGAGAGCAGGCAGCGACAGCGGAGAGCAGGCAGCGACAGCGGGGAGCAGGCAGCGACAGTGGGGAGCCGGCAGTGACAGTGGGGAGCAGGCAGCGACAGTGGGGAGCAGGCAGCGACAGTGGGGAGCCGGCAGCGACAGTGGGGAGCCGGCAGCGACAGTGGGGAGCAGGCAGCGACAGTGGGGAGCAGGCAGCGACAGTGGGGAGCAGGCAGCGACAGTGGGGAGCAGGCAGCGACAGTGGGGAGCAGGCAGCGACAGTGGGGAGCAGGCAGTGACAGTGGGGAGCAGGCAGTGACAGAGGCATCGGTCAGTCGCACGGCCGCCAGATTATCTGGCTAAATTTATAGTCAGTTCTGTTATCAGCCTGACACAGACGCGGCCAGTCATTGTGATCGCACAACAACCACAAGTGTGAAATACACCCTCAGCAAACAATGAGGAAGTGTGACAGCAGCAAACAAAGCATAGAGTAATTATATTACAGCACGGCCAGCAGACTCCACCCACCGAGAAACCACAAAGACCAGCATGCCGTGACCAATACTTCAGCCTTTCACTCAAGTCCAGTGTTCTCCCCAGGCTCTTTTAGCTGAGTGCTCCACCCAGCTAGTTTTGGTGACCACCCGGCTGTCATCGGCTCACCCCCTATTCTTAAAGCAGAGTTGCACACAGAAGCATTGGCCCAGCATTCTCTCATCTCCCCCCACCCGGCTACTTTTTCATGCCACCCGGCTGGAAAAGAAAAAAATTCTAGGGAGAACACTGAAGTCAGATACAAGAACCCAGAGAGGCCATATTGTGATATAAAATAAATGAAGCAGGGAGAGGGGAGTCTTTGGCAATGGCTGTGGTAGGTGAGCGGAGCTGGGAACTGAGGAGCGCAGAGATCTCACCACTGAAGTCCCCTGGAGGTAGAGCAGCAGGTGAAGGAGACACCGCAGATAATGAGTGCAGCAGGTGTGCCAATGTGGATACTCGGTAATGCAGAGATCTCACAGCCAGAGTCTCAGAGATAAAATGATTAGTGAGGTGGGCACCTGCTAATACAGGGTTAGGTGTACCATACAGGAAAGTCCAAACTCAACAGGCTCCTCTGAGGACAGTCAGTGACATGACTATGTACCCTGTAATGTGCTGCAGAAGATGTCAGTGCTATATAAATACATAATAATAATAATATGGTAGGACATTAGCCTATGACTATGGTAGGATTAGAGTGTGAGCTGCTCTGAGGACAGTCAGTGACATGACTATGTACTCTGTAATGTGCTGCAGGAGATGTCAGTGCTGTATAAATACATAATAATAATAATATGGTAGGACATTAGCCTATGACTATGGTAGGATTAGAGTGTGAGCTGCTCTGAGGACAGTCAGTGACATGACTATGTACTCTGTACAGTGCTGCAGGAGATGTCAGTGCTATATAAATACATAATAATAATATGGTAGGACATTAGCCTATGACTATGGTAGGATTAGAGTGTGAGCTCCTCTGAGGACAGGCAGTGACATGACTATGTATTCTGTAATGTGCTGCAGGAGATGTCAGTGCTATATAAATACATAATAATAATAATATGGTAGGACATTAGCCTATGACTATGGTAGGATTAGAGTGTGAGCTGCTCTGAGGACAGTCAGTGACATGACTATGTACTCTGTAATGTGCTGCAGGAGATGTCAGTGCTGTATAAATACATAATAATAATAATATGGTAGGACATTAGCCTATGACTATGGTAGGATTAGAGTGTGAGCTGCTCTGAGGACAGTCAGTGACATGACTATGTACTCTGTACAGTGCTGCAGGAGATGTCAGTGCTATATAAATACATAATAATAATATGGTAGGACATTAGCCTATGACTATGGTAGGATTAGAGTGTGAGCTCCTCTGAGGACAGGCAGTGACATGACTATGTATTCTGTAATGTGCTGCAGGAGATGTCAGTGCTATATAAATACATAATAATAATAATATGGTAGGACATTAGCCTATGACTATGGTAGGATTAGATTGTGAGCTCCTCTGAGGACAGTCAGTGACATGACTATGTACTCTGTACAGTGCTGCAGGAGATGTCAGTGCTATATAAATACATAATAATAATATGGTAGGACATTAGACTATGACTATGGTAGGATTAGAGTGTGAGCTCCTCTGAGGACAGTCAGTGACATGACTATGTACTCTGTAATGTGCTGCAGAAGATGTCAGTGCTATATAAATACATAATAATAATATGATAAGACATTAGACTATGACTATGGTAGGATTAGATTGTGAGCTCCTCTGAGGACAGTCAGTGATATGACTATGTACTCTGTACAGTGCTGCAGGAGATGTCAGTGCTATATAAATACATAATAATAATAATAATATGGTAGGACATTAGACTATGACTATGGTAGGATTAGATTGTGAGTCCAGGATTAAACTTCATCCCAATCAGTAGCTGATACCTTCTTTCCCACATGAAATCTTTACTTTTTTTCTTTTTTTTAAATAGACCATCAGGGGGCGCTGTATGGCTGATATTGTGGTGGAACCCCTCCCACAGTGTGATGTCATGGCCATGGGACCCACAGTTTCCTGTTTGTGACCCTCGTTGCATTGTGGGAAATAATGGCTTTTTTTCCCCAACTGCCAAGTAACCAGTAATCTCCCTCTGTGCATAGAATACTCAGTAAGGCCTGGTGCACACCAAAAACCGCTAGCAGATCCGCAAAATGCTAGCAGATTTTGAAACGCTTTTTCTTCTTTTTCTACAGCGTTTTAGCTAGCATTTTGTGGTTTTGTGTAGCGGTTTTGGTGTAGTAGATTTCATGTATTGTTACAGTAAAGCTGTTACTGAACAGCTACTGTAACAAAAAACGCCTGGCAAACCGCTCTGAAGTGCCGTTTTTCAGAGCAGTTTGCGTTTTTCCTATACTTAACATTGAGGCAGAAACGCCTCCGCAATCCAAAATCTGCAGCAGCCCGGGAGTATGCGTTTCTGCAAAATGCCTCCCGCTCTGGTGTGCACCAGCCCATTGAAATACATTACCCTAGCGGATCCGCACCCGCAAGCAGATCGCAAACCGCAGCGGAAACGCTCCGGTGTGCACTAGGCCTAAGAAACATTCCGTACAGATCACCTGGCAGAACTAAAGAGGTCACCCCCTGTGATACATTTCAGAATGTAAATCAGGGAGAGGAAAGATTTTACAATAATGGCCAAACACTGACTAAATCATCTATGAATGAATATTGTAAACGATATTAAACGAGTACTTTCTGCTTCGTGGTGGTTAGAAGGTATTTTATTGGAGATTGTGAAAATATTTCCATTGAGAAAATGTGATAATGGAACTCGCGATACTCACAGAATATTGTGCAGGGACAATAATAATAATAATAATAACAATAATAATAATAATAGTAATAATAAGAAGAATAATAGCTGTATTCGGCTGCTCAGTTCGGCTCTTGTGTGATGATCTGCGAGGAGAGTGAATCGCCACCATCAGATCATATATAATTGGTCAGAAGGCTGGAATATCATCCACACACGTTGCAATCATCACGGAATCTGAACTGCAGGAATAGTCGATCTTCTCTCAGTTTCTCTGCAGTTTATAAACCCGCCTGCTGGGGGCTGCGGAGGAGGAATAAGACAGGGACAGCCAATGGCAGGTTGAGAATTCTGACTAGCATGCAAATTGTATGCAGATTGGCCCATTTGTATGCTGCTTGCAATCAAACTCAAAAGAAAGAGCATTTTATTGGATCAACAATCCCTGGAAGGACAGGGGATCCTGCAGATCTCCCAGAGGAATCCCAGAAGAAGGACTGGGGATCCAACAGGAAGAGGATCCCGGAGGAATCCCTAAAAGGGCCAAGGATCCGACAGGCAGAGGATCCCGGAAGAATCCCTGGAAGGACAGAGGATCCGTCAGATCTCTCAGAGGAATCATAGAAGGTCAGAGGATCCGACAGGCAGAGGATCCTGGAAGAATCCCTGGAAGGACAGAGGATCCGTCAGATCTCTCAGAGGAATCATAGAAGGTCAGAGGATCCGACAGGCAGAGGATCCCGGAAGAATCCCTGGAAGGACAGAGGATCCGTCAGATCTCTCAGAGGAATCGTAGAAGGAGAATCCCTGGAAGGACAATGGAACCAGCAGATGTAATGGAAGGGATCCAGCAGATCTCCTGGAAGGACAGAGGATCCAGTAGTATCTCCCAGAGGAATCCCTGAAAGGAGAGAGGATATAGCAGATCTACCGGAGGAATCCCTGGAAAAAACAGGGGATCCATCGTATCTCTTGGAGGAATCCCTGGAAGGATAGAGGCTTCAGTAGATCTCCTGGAGGAATCCTGAATCTCTCCGGAACAGCGAATTGGTCGGCAGATCTTTTTGGCCGCAAAAGTGATTGACAAACCAGTGAAATATTACACTGGAAAATCCCTGGCAGACGAGGGGTTAATCCTCGCGTAAACATCCCCCATAGCCGCAAATGTCCGCCACAAGGACTGGATCACATCTGCGAGCAATCAGCCCACACACTGTCAATCCACTGTCCAGACTCCCCGCACATCATACAATGCATCTGGTCAATACAAGAGATCTGCGGACAACCCGGCTAACCAAACCAGTAAACAAAAGCCGCCCTGTCTAAGGGATTAATAGGAAGGAGCTGCAAAGTCACAGGAACTGGAATCAGCACGGACGGAAGTGGAACCAGCACGGACGGAAGTGGAACCAGCACGGACGGAAGTGGAACCAGCACGGACGGAAGTGGAACCAGCACGGACGGAGTTGGAACCAGCACGGACGGAAGTGGAACCAGCACGGACGGAAGTGGAACCAGCACGGACGGAAGTGGAACCAGCACGGACGGAAGTGGAACCAGCACGGACGGAAGTGGAACCAGCACGGACGGAAGTGGAACCAGCACGGACGGAAGTGGAACCAGCACGGACGGAAGTGGAACCAGCACGGACGGAAGTGGAACCAGCACGGACGGAAGTGGAACCAGCACGGACGGAAGTGGAACCAGCACTGACGGAAATGGAACCAGCACTGACGGAAGTGGAACCAGCACTGACGGAAGTGGAACCAGCACTGACGGAAGTGGAACCAGCACTGACGGAAGTGGAACCAGCACGGACGGAAGTGGAACCAGCACGGACGGAAGTGGAACCAGCACGGACGGAAGTGGAACCAGCACGGACGGAAGTGGAACCAGCACGGACGGAAGTGGAACCAGCACGGACGGAAGTGGAACCAGCACGGACGGAAGTGGAACCAGCACGGACGGAAGTGGAACCAGCACGGACGGAAGTGGAATCAGCACGGACGGAACAGGAATCAGCACGGACGGAAGTGGAATCAGCACGGACGGAAGTGGAATCAGCACGGACGGAAGTGGAATCAGCACGGACGGAAGTGGAATCAGCACGGACGGAAGTGGAATCAGCACGGACGGAAGTGGAATCAGCACGGACGGAAGTGGAATCAGCACGGACGGAAGTGGAATCAGCACGGACGGAACAGGAATCAGCACTGACGGAAGTGGAATCAGCACTGACGGAAGTGGAATCAGCACGGACGGAAGTGGAATCAGCACTGACGGAAGTGGAATCAGCACTGACGGAAGTGGAATCAGCACTGACGGAAGTGAAATCAGCACTGACGGAAGTGAAATCAGCACTGACGGAAGTGAAATCAGCACTGACGGAAGTGGAATCAGCACTGACGGAAGTGGAACCAGCACTGACGGAAGTGGAATCAGCACTGACGGAAGTGGAATCAGCACTGACGGAACTGGAATCAGCACGGACGGAACTGGAATCAGCACGGACGAAGTGGAATCAGCACGGACGGAAGTGGAATCAGCACGGACGGACTGACGGAAGTGGAACCAGCACTGACGGAAGTGGAATCAGCACGGACGGAAGTGGAATCAGCACGGACGGAACTGGAATCAGCACGGACGGAACTGGAATCAGCACGGACGGAACTGGAATCAGCACGGACGGAACTGGAATCAGCACTGACGGAAGTGGAACCAGCACTGACGGAAGTGGAATCAGCACTGACGGAAGTGGAATCAGCACTGACGGAACTGGAATCAGCACTGACGGAACTGGAATCAGCACGGACGAAGTGGAATCAGCACGGACGGAAGTGGAATCAGCACGGACGGACTGACGGAAGTGGAACCAGCACTGACGGAAGTGGAATCAGCACGGACGGAAGTGGAATCAGCACGGACGGAAGTGGAATCAGCACGGACGGAAGTGGAATCAGCACGGACGGAACTGGAATCAGCACGGACGGAACTGGAATCAGCACGGACGGAACTGGAATCAGCACGGACGGAACTGGAATCAGCACGGACGGAACTGGAATCAGCACGGACGGAACTGGAATCAGCACGGACGGAACTGGAATCAGCACGGACGGAAGTGGATGTATCAGATCCAGGAATTAATGATTAGTTACTGGTCATTATGGATGATCAATGGGATGCAAATATGTCCGAGTTCATGCAGGATTATGCACATTTTTATGCAAATATTTGCAGCTTAAAAATGAACCAATCGAATCCCACCCAGGTTTAAATTGATTGGTCCATTTTCAAGCTGAATATATGTGCATAAAAATTTACATAATTCTGCATCAACTCGGAAATATTTGCGTCTCTTTGCATCATCCCTACTAGTCATGTGACACTGGCAGCTTCTCCGAGTGCGATCTCTGCCAGGCTGCACCCAATCCACACACTAATCACATTCCGAGGGCTAAAGCTGCATACACACGTCAGATATAAATCTTTGTAAAACGAGTAAATCAATCTGCCACATAGATTTGTCAGTGAAGTTTGAACAACAAATCTTTCTAGCGATGCTGAGCATATGCAAACAATTAGATCATGCAATAAACCCGAGAAATGCTTCTGTCGCCCTCCATTTACTTCTTTCTTCGCGTATACGCATGCGCACACAAGAGGTAAGAAATATCTGGCGATCTCATACACACATTGTTTAACGAACAATCGGCGGCAGACCAGATCCACCGGGATAGATTTGAAAGACAGAGAAAAACATCTGTGGCAATCTTTTGCAAACTTTCTTGAAATGATTATCAGCAGATCGATCATTTTGTTTCTAAAGACTTTTATCTCACATGTGTACAAAGCTGAAAGATTTATTTCTGTAATTAATCAATCGTTTCCAGATCTGATTAGCCTTGTGCTGATATCCGGTTCAGCCCATCCCTTAAATCTATCAATCAATCAGTCAAGTATTAATCATTAACCTTCCATTTCCAAGAGTTCAGTGCTGAAGTCGACCACAAACGATAACATTTAAATTGTACAATCTCACAAAATGTATGTAATAAAATAATATACTGGGTGATTATACTTTGACTGTATAATTTACATAGCTCCTCAAATTACATTACAAGTGGTAAGATTGTACAATCAAAATTGTATCATTAATGGCTTCCTCAACATTCGGTTCAGCGGGGGTATGATACAATATATGCAAACAAGAATAATTTAAAAAATGGCTTCGTCAAATGTGACTTCATATTCATAGTTATAATATTAGAAATATTTGCCAGACGGATCTACTGAAAACGAAAACATACACGTGACGGAAAATGCTACCAATCCTTCTGCAACCATCGGTCAGGCAATCAGATTGTAATGTGTATGGGGAGACTTACCTGATCAGCAGCCCATGCAATCCTCAGCATCCCTGACCTGCTGAGCAGAGGGTATAAATGAGGGCTTATGACCCCTCCTACCCCACCCTGTGCCAGCTACCCCTCCTCCAGCACTACTGGAGACCCCAAGGCAGGGCAAATAGAGGGCTCAGCACCCTCCAATCATCCACACGTACAATTCCTAGCACAGCCTGTATGACATGCCTACCTTGTGCCAAGAGCTTGCACTCCATCTCCCTCCAGCAGTGACAGATCTCAGCCAGTCCCGCTGCTGCCTGGAAGCTCAGCACTCAGCAGGTGGAAGCTTCTGCTCGATCAGCCGCCCTGGGGAGGAAAACTCGTTATATTCTGCTGCTAGCATCATGTGCAAATATTGCCTGCAAAACTTCCAGCGCTGGAGATTGCTGTACGCCGGCGACACCTGCTGGCGGCTACTGGAACTGCCATGCCCATATTGCCTGTGTAACTGCAGGAGCCAGTAGAGCCAGACAGCCCTGCGTACGCCCCGCCCCTCTCTTCTGTTGGCCCCGATCCAGAGCCTGCTGTATAGTAAGAGCAGGATCAGCCACCAGGCACCCTAGGCAGGTGTTTGGGGCCTAGTGGGTGTCAAGGAGCGCACCACCCACCTTCTTTGATCTGTTTTAACATTTTAAAATGAGTAATAGATCAATTTAAAGTAGAAAAATTATATATTTACATAGAAAGAGGGACAAAGTCCTGAAAGAGGGACAAATAAAGGAGGAAAGAGGGACAGAGCTGCCAAAGAGGGACTGTCCCCACAAAAGAGGGACAGTTGGGAGCTATGCGATATGTCACTTTTTTTTCTGTGGTGCGGTGGGATGCTAGGGTTGGGGTGGGGGACGCTGTTAGGTAGGCAGCATGTGCCGGGGGGGGGGGGGGGGGGGAGTTTAGTTTTCTTGGGTATTAAGGTTTGGGTAGGTAGTGAGTGCGTAGAGTTTAGGCATGAAAAAGTAGCGTTTTAGGATGGTGCGTTTGGGTTTTGCTATTGCGTTTTTACCGCGTTTGCAGTTTTTTTTACGCAGATGCATTTTGCGTGCGTTTTAATGCATTTGCAGTTCGCTAATGGAAAAGACATATGCGTTTTTAAATTTAAGCAAATCACTAGGAAGACAACAGGAAGTGGAAACATCACAGATCTTTACTTTTTAATGGAAAACACGACACATATGCGTCAGTATAGACTTTCATTATGTGTGTTTTGGCAGCCAGCCTGCATATTATGTAACACTACCAGCATCTGCAGAACGCTTACTGTAAATCGCAGGTGGAACGATGGTACTTCTGCATCCCATAGACTAACATTGCTGCATATTATACAACACTACCAACGTCTGCAGAACGCTTACTGTAAATCGCAGGTGGAACGCTGGTCCTGCGCCCCATAGACTAAGATTGCTGCATAAAACGCAGCGTTTCCCGCTACGCAAGCGTTTCTGCCATGTGTGCACCAGGCCTGAGAATAGGGCTAGGTTTGGCCATAGTAAAATATTTCCATTTAATATCGATGTTTTACACTTATATTAAAATATCAGTATTTCGTACCAATATTTCACTATTGGCCATACTACATGCCCACATTTCCAGGCTCTATTAATTAACGTATGTGCATGAAACAGCTCTGGCCTTTACAATTTTGTATAGTTCGTAGAAGATCTTACGAAGAGGAGTAGGTAAATACGAAGTGAACAGAGAAAAATTCCAAATAAACATGAAGTACCAGCAAAGGAATATTACATACTTACCTCGCCGTCAGTTCCTCTCAGAAGCTCACCATTCTCTTCCAACAATGATTCCTTCCAGTTCTGACTAGATCTAGTCAGATCTGTCTCTCTGGAGGTGGACAGCAACTATATGGCCTGGTGCACACCAGAGGAGTTTTTCTGAGCGTTTTTGAGTTTTTAAATCTGCTGCTAATGTTATCCTATGTGTCTGTGCACACTGGAGCAATGAGGTTTTGTAAAAAAAAAAACCCATAGCATTACATTGGGAAGAGCTTTTAGAGGTTTCAAAAGCTCTTCCCAATGTAATGCTATGGGGTTTTTCACAAAACCTCATTGCTCCAGTGTGCACAGACACATAGGATAACATTAGCAGCAGATTTAAAAACTCAAAACGCTCAGAAAAACTCCTCTGGTGTGCACCAGGCCTATCAGTTGCTGTCAGTTATAACTGAAAGGACAACTGATGAGCAAGGTAATGACCCATATTTCCCTATGGCTCAAGTGGGCGATGTTACAGGTTAACAGTATGCTGACCTGGAAGCTTAGCTGACCCATTTTTTAAATGGAAGATGGTGAATTCCATCGATCACAGTGGACAAACATGACGCAAGAGAGGAGAAAGAGATGAGTAGACTACATGGGAGGTAAGTATGACCTGTGGGTGTTCATTTTGACGTTTAATTTTCAGTTCAGGTTTTCTTTAATAGAAAGTTTATTAATAAAAGATATTAGCTGCTCCCCTCCGCCCCCAGCACGACCCCGTGTGCCACCACCACACATGAGAGAGGAGGTCATGTTGGGAAACAGCTGTGAGCGCCAGACTGTCTTAGAATTTCCACCTCTACACCAATGAGAAGGTGGCACAGCGGTCACATGACAATGTTCCCCGTACCATCAGTTATCTGGGTGACTAAGCTGCATCTAAGCACCCGAAGTGAGAAGGACAGGGAGGCTGCTCTATTCATTTACTGTTAAATAAACAATCCAGATTGCCTGGCTGTCCTGCTGATCCTCTGCCTCTAATACATTTAGCCATAACCCCTGAACAAGCATGCAGCAGATCACGTGCCCTGAGTGAAGTGTGACTGGATTAGCTGCATGTTTGTTTCAGGTGTGTGATTCAGCCACTACTGCAGCCAAAGAGATCAGCAGGACTGCCAGGCAACCGGTATTGTTTAACAGGAAATAAATATGGCAGCCTTCATAACTCTCTCTCTCTCTCTCTCTCTCTCTCTCTCTCTCTCTCTCTCTCTCTCTCTCTCTCTCTCTCTCTCTCTCTCTCTCAACATACATTTTCCGCTCCAGTCCGCACGGGGCTCCTCGGCTGGATGTCACATTGACACATGGAACTCATATCTTCTTCATATCTGTATATCCAGGCGTTTGTTGCGTTGAGATGACAGCTTCCAAACTGGAGAAAAGTATTAAAACTGTCTATAGATGAAGTTCTTGCTTCCTTTCTGAGCCTCTGAGGAAGCGTCAGAGTTCCTGCGAAACCTGCAGCAGGCTAAGATGTGACGTAACCATTAGATTAACACGCTAGCCACTGTATTGTATTTATAGAGCATAGTTATTTGTGTCTTGGAGAGAGGAGACAGCCCGACATGCTTGTATGCGGAACACACGTGGTTTTAACAAGATTGTAACTATGAAGGTTTGTAATAAAAACTGACATTGGACTTTATATAATGTGATTATAGTAATTGACACTTTGTGAATGCAGTAAACTGGTTAAATGACATCTGAAGTGAGAGGGATATGGAGGCAGATTTATTTACTTCTAAACTATGCACATTGCCTGGCTGTCCTGCTGATCCTCTGCCTCTAATACATTTAGTCATAGCCCCTGAACAAGCATGCAGATCAGGTCCTCTGAATGAAGTGTGACTGAATTAGATGAATACTTGTTTCAGGTGTGTGATTCAGCCACTACTGCAGCCAGAGAGATCAGCAGGGCTGCCAGGCAACTGGTATTGTTTAAAGGATACCCAAAGTGACATGGGACATGATGAGACAGACATGTGTATGTACAGTGCTTAGCACACAAATAACTAGACTGTTCCTTTTTTTCTGTCTCTGCCTGAAAGAGTTAAATATAAAGAATGCAAGTGGCTGACTCAGTCCTGATTCAGACAGGAAGTGACTACAGTGTGACCCTCACTGATAAGAAATTCCCCTTTTTTATCTTTGTCCTGCTTTCAGAAGCCATTTTCTGTAGGAAAGTTGGAATTTCTTATCAGTAAAAAGCTACATACACACGGGGCACAACTGTCCTCTGTTGCCAGCAGACAAGAGACCAGGGAGCGACAGCAGCTATCTATCCACACGTCTCGCCAGAAAGGCAGAGACACGGCGGAAGCTGTCTGTGAAGGGAGCATCCCCTGGCCGGATGCTCCATTCAATTGCCTTTGTCTCCTGTCGCTAGTCCGCATACACACGCTGTACATGTGGCGGACTAGGGACAGTTGCGGAGACAGAAGTTGCCGGTGATTTAATTTTTCAATCGCACGGCAACTTCACTATCCGGCGACAGTTCGTGGCGCGCGCGTCATACACACGGGGCAACTGTCGCTCAGACATGCGCGTGCCACGTGTTTGTGGCGACAGTTATGCACCGTGTGTATGGGCCTTAAGGGTCACACTTCCTGTCTGAGTCAAGACTGAGTCAGCCACTTGCATACCTGATATTTAACTCTTTCAAGCAGAGAAAGAAAAAAAAGGAACATAGCATACAGTAGTTATTTGTGTGCTAGGCACTGTACGTGCGGGTATCCTTTAACAGGAAATAAATATGGCAGCCTCCATATCCCTCTCATTCCAGGTTCCTTTAAAGTCAATGGTAATCATTAATAAATAAACAAGATACTTACCTAGGGAGAGGGTAGGCGCTGGGTCCTATAGAGCCTTCCCTCTCCTCTCCTGGTTCCCTCGGTCTAGCGCTCGCTCCTCCGTTTGATCCCCCGCCGCGAGGGACTTCGGATGTCTTTGGGAGCCGAGTTCTCTTGAAGACAGGCAGCTCCATACTGCGCACACACGCACGCACACCATGCCACTTGTGCTCCAGAGGAGATAACCTAGTCTGATGGGTTCCATGCTGCTGTGCAGGTGCAGAAGGCTGGCAGCTCCATACTGCGCACGCACCATGCCACTTGTGCTCCAGAGGAGATAACCTAGTCTGATGGGTTCCATGCTGCTGTGCAGGTGCAGAAGGCTGGCAGCTCCATACTGCGCACACACGCGCACCATGCCACTTGTGCTCCAGAGGAGATAACCTAGTCTGATGGGTTCCATGCTGCTGTGCAGGTGCAGAAGGCTGGCAGCTCCATACTGCGCACACACACCATGCCACTTGTGCTCCAGAGGAGATAACCTAGTCTGATGGGTTCCATGCTGCTGTGCAGGTGCAGAAGGCTGGCAGCTCCATACTGCGCACAGACACACCATGCCACTTGTGCTCCAGAGGAGATAACCTAGTCTGATGGGTTCCATGCTGCTGTGCAGGTGCAGTAGGCTGGCGCCTGGGCATGAGCCACAGACCTGATCTGGCGGGTTTTTTCCTGAAGAAAGCCAAGCGTGACAGTGCTAGTGCTCGAGCCATTGAAAAGTGTTGACAAGCTTTTTTTCATGGCTCCTGGACTGGATCGGGCTGGTGGAGGGAGACTGGGAAGCCTCTTTAGGATCCAGAGAGGCTTCTCCCCTCTTTTCGCTACAGGTACTCTTTTAATACCGGCAGGATCTAGCCCTTTAAAGGAAACTTGAGACGAAGAGGGGGGAAAACTCCAGCCCCCTTCCAGGAGGACCGTTCCCACGCTGTTCTCCTCCTCCTTTTTTTTTTTCTTGTCCATGGAAAGTCCTCCAGTCCGCTGTTTACTGCGCATGTGCTTTGCACATGCCCCCATGGCACTCCCGTCACCAGTACTACTGCACAGGCGCAGAACGCTCCAAGCCACGGGAGCACAACGGGGGACTGCGCCTGCTGGGCCCAACTGGAGGACTTTAAGGACTTTTTTTTAGGGGGCCCAATTTTGGAAGATCCAGGAGGCGGAGGAAGACGGTGAAGGGGCAATCGGCCTGGCGATGGCTGTAGGAAGCCCCGGGCATGTATTATTTACCCTGCCCCCCCCCCCCCCCTTGTCTCAGGTACACTTTAAGCCCTTTTTTCCAGAATTTGTGTTTGATCACTGGATGAAAATGGCTCCTGAGGGAACTGCGGAGCCCGGCTGTCATTAGACAGATCTGAGCGGAATAAGTGCAGTGATGGAGCAATGGGAGTAATTGGAATCTCCACCCTGGCAGGTAGGACAGGCAGTAAACAGGGCGTAGATTTCAGTTACTTATGTTTGCCTTATTTATGGAAGCTTTATTGAGACAGATCTAAAAATTGCTTCAGCGTAACCCGGCTATCATAATAAACTCGCCACGCCTTGTCTGCGTAGTCATTCGCCTATAAGGCCCACATTCTGCCGTTACATAACGCACCTTCAGAGCTATACTATAGTCTAAAAATAACTTGCCTTCAGTGCCTCCATCTTCTGTCACAGTGCTGAGGGCTTTTTTCACACTAGAGCCCTTTTTCAGCGTTTTAACGCTATACTTTGCGTTAACCAAGGTAAAATGTCCATAGACTTTCATTTTACCTTTCACACCTGACGCTGCATTTCGATGCGTTGCGGTATGACGCACCTGGGAGCTTTTCCTCGTCGGGTTAATTGATACTACCGCCGCTACTCAGCGTCGCACCGCTGACACCTGACGACACGCCGCAGGCTAGTCAACGCGTGCAGGAACCGCCTCCTGCACGCGTTGGCTAATGTGAAAGAGGCCTTAGCTCAGTATCTATAGAGACAGTGCCTCCGAGCGATCTGCCTGCAGTGCCTCAGCAGTGCCTCAGAGCGATCTGCCTGCAGTGCCTCAGCAGTGCCTCAGAGCGATCTGCCTGCAGTGCCTCAGCAGTGCCTCAGAGCGATCTGCCTGCAGTGCCTCAGCAGTGCCTCAGAGCGATCTGCCTGCAGTGCCTCAGCAGTGCCTCAGAGCGATCTGCCTGCAGTGCCTCAGCAGTGCCTCCGAGCGATCTGCCTGCAGTGCCTCAGCAGTGCCTCCGAGCGATCTGCCTGCAGTGCCTCAGCAGTGCCTCCGAGCGATCTGCCTGCAGTGCCTCAGCAGTGCCTCCGAGCGATCTGCCTGCAGTGCCTCAGATTTTCTTCAGAGGATTTTGTGGATTCTGCCACAATATCGCCTCAGATCATCTTGGCCGACTGTAAAGGGGCCCATACACTCAGCCGATTTTCTGCCCGACCGATACCGATCGATCGCAAATCGGTTGGCCAATCGACCGATCGATGGCCGATTTCGATCGATTTAGATGGATTTCCATCGAACTGGCAGGGTGGAAAATTTAGGTCGATCTGATGAGATTGCTTATCAGTTTGCATTGGCCTTAATGGAAATCTGATGGCAAAAAAAAAAATGCCATCAGATCAAATTTCAATAGATTTCAAACTGAAATCTATTGGAATTCTATCCTAGTAAAAAATGTTCTAAAAACGCATCAGATAGATCATCAGATGCATTTCTTATCTATCTGCTGCCAATGTATGGGCACCTTTAAGCTACATAATCCCATGCAATATTTATCAGCCAAAATATCCAATAACGACACTGTTTCAACCATTATGTGTGTACAGTGGCTACCGATCGATCCTACTCAGATCCTTGTGGTTGCCCGTATGCCGGATCCTTTACGATGCGCAAACAGGAGCGATCGCAAAGTTATTTCCACACTCCCCACCCGCAGGAATCCACTCCATTGTTTGCCCTGCATATATCAACAGATTACATTGTGACATCTCGGTCCAGCATCAGTCCCCTAATTGTAGCCCAAGGGATTGTTTCCTGATGGATGACAATTATTGCATGTGTATGCTTAGCTTTCATGTAATCAGCACCAAGTGAGGTAGGGTGCCTACACACACATTCACTTTTTATTGGCCCACGATTGGCCAATTTTACCACCTCCATGTAAAGTTCATAGTATTCAAAATCTGTTGGCTCTCATACTACCTGGAGGTGGCAAAACTGGATGTGTGCTAAGCTTTAAAGGACACTTGAAGTGAAAGCGATATGGAGGCTACCATATTTATTTCCTTTTAAAGGTGGCCATACACTGATAGATTTGCAGCAGATACGACCATCAGATCGATTTCTGTCAGATGCCTGTCAGGTGGAATCTGACAGGAATCTATCTGATGAGTGCCACACACTAGGAACAGATGCCTGACAGCCCTGCTGATCTATCTGGCTGCAGTAGTGTCTGAATCACAAGCATGCAGCTAATCTTGTCAGATCTGACAATTTCAGAAACATCTGATCTGCTGCACGTGGTCCGTGGCGCACTGCGCAGTAGTTCTGCGCCTGCGCAGTGCGCCGCGGACCACGTGGGCTTGTTTGACAGCGGCGGTTCGTGCAGGAGCAGTAAGGCCAACCCCGCGGTCGGCCTCTGCACCGTGTGGGGAGACCGGGACGGCGGCGGAGAGCGTAGCAATCAGCGTGGGACAGTCGGCTGCAAGAGGCTGAAGAAAGCCCCAGGTGAGTAAACATAATTTTGTACATTTTCCCTGACAACTCCTTTAAGATATTCCACAGTTTTATTTTATGTTTAAATCTACTTTTTAAGTTTTAACTGTTGTATTGTTTTTGCTCAAATGACACATTCATTGAATTATTCCAGAGGTAAAATCTGTGAACTATTGGCCCTTTTTCTCTCTTTCCTGCTCTCAGAAGAAGCCTTTTTCTGCTAGGAAAGCGTTTTATAGTTGGAATTTCTTATCAGTGAGGGTCACGCTGTAGTCACTTCCTGTCTAAGTCAGGACTGAGTCAGCCACTCACATACCTGATATTTAACTCTTTCAAGCAGAGAAAGAAAAAAAGGAACACAGCCTAGTTATGTGTGTGTTAGGCACTGTACATACACATGTCACACAGATCTCATCATGTCACACGTGACTTCAGGTATCCTTTAAGTCTGAGGGGAAACAGAGAAGCAAAAAAGGACAACCCAGCATGCCCTGCAACTTCCTTTCTGTGTACCAAATTTTGTGTGTACCAAATAAGAGTCAGGTAAACTGGGGAATGATCATTTATCAACAAGAAAAGTAATAGTGATTGTAACTTTTGGATTGCCTGGTTAGCATCCTTATTACTTGTTTACTAGATAAAAATAAAGAATTGATTTTTGATTTTATGCCCGACAGTTACTCTTTAAAAGGAAATAAATATGGCAGCCTCCTTAGCCCTCCCACTTCAGTTGTCCTTTAAAGGATACCATAGCCCTAATTTAAAATTTAAAATGACGCTGTGTGTGTGTGTTCCTCATATCCTGGTCGGCAAGATCGGCGCCCTTTGACTTGTACATACTGCGCTGCGCAGTATGTCCTATTGGGTTTCCTGTGACGCTGTTCGCCAATGGAGCACGCGCAAACCAGTGTGAGGAAGTACCCGGCGTGTGCGCACACTCAACGGACGAGCATCATCACAGAAAGCCCAACAGGACCTACTGCGCAGCGCAGTATGTCCAGGTCAAAGGGCGCCGACCAGGAAATGAGGAGCTTCAGCACAGCAGGCGAACCGAGGAGGGCGTCATTTTACTATTTAAATTAGGACTATGGTATCCTTTAATATCTTGTTTAACAGAAACTAATCCCCCCTGGTGCCTCGCTTGGTGGGGTGGGGGAGGCAGTGGGCAGTACACACCGTGTTGTCCCAGTTTCCTGTAATATGTTGTAGAGTTTTAGGTTGTGATGAAATATTCCGCAGGCTGTCATTCCACGTTGCCTCACAAGAATGCAGATCGCCCGTAGATAATTCCGTGTTTGCCTCCCGGAACTCTGAGTGTTGTCGAAGGAGTCGTTGTGCCGCATGGGACCAAATATGGAGCCCACCTTCCCGCGTTTGGAGGGCATTCCATCGCCAGCGAGAGGCGTCCCCTCCGAAAGGAAGCCAGACATTCAGCGAGACAATTTCATCATTGTGTGAAGCTGGGATTTAGTAACTTGTCCTCCAGCCATGTTCTGCTTTGTTATTTTGTTACGGTTGTTCTGAAGTGTGATAAACATGGTTACGCTGCGGTCTGCCCCCTACTGTCATGTCTGCCCTCCACCCCCTCTACTGTTCACTGGCTTCATTACAGACGGAAAGCTGACGATTTTTAACCACTTCCCAACCACAGGTATTTCCCCCTTTCAAACCAGAGCAATTTTCACATCACGCTCCTCCCATTCATTTGCCAATAACTTTATCACTACTTATCACACTGAAATGATCTATATATTATTTTCTTGCGGGACAAACTAAGCTTTCTTTGGGCTGTATTTTTATCTAAGAATTGTTTTATTTTATATACATTTTAAAGGGAAGAAGAAGAAGGAAAAAAAAAAAACAGGATTTTTCTGCTTTCAGCCATTATAGTTTAAAAATAAAAATGTGCTAGTGTAGATGAAACACATTTTGTTTGCCCATTTATCCCAGTTATTACAATGTTTAAATTGTGTCCCTAGTACAATGCATGGCGATATTAATGTATTTGGAAATAAAGGTGTATTTTTTTCATTTATGTTTTTAGTTATACTCTAGCAATAATTTTACAAGCCTTTATATACAAAAATAACAGTAATATACCGTCATGACATTAAAAAAAAGTCCCTAAGGTAGCTATGTATTTTTTTTTTTTTTTTTTTAATGATGTAATTTTTTTTTTACAAGTAATACAAGTAATTTGGTAACTATGGGGTAGGGGTGGAAGAGATAAAAACAATTATAAAAAATATATTTAAAAGAATACTGTAGGGGGGGGGGTTGGGGAAACTTACCCGTGGCTTCTAATGGTCCCCCGCAGACATCCTGTGCACGCGCAGCCACTCACCGGGGCCGGAGCATTGGCGAGTGGCTGCGCGGACACAGGACGTCTGCGAGGGACCCATTAGAAGCCCCAGGTAAGGTCAACTAATTTTCCCAAGACCTCCCTACAGTATTCCTTTAATAGTGTATAATATGGGCGTATTTTTACTTTTTGGCCACAAGATGGCAAAACAGTAACTTCTGTGTGCTATAAATAGTACAGGAAAGTACCTACGTTTGGGTTTTGGGAAAAGAGCCTGCATCTCGCTGCCGCTGGCTCTCATTCCTCACAGGCACTGTGATCGGGTTTGGGAACAGCTGTTTCCCATTCACTGATCACAGAACCGTGAGATTGCAATTAAGGGGAACTGAAACAGCTATCAAGAACTATTGCGGCAGTAAGTAAATAATGCATACATATATACACACACACACACACACACACACACATACATACATACATACATACATACATACATACATACATACATACATACATACATACATACATACATACATACATACATACATATATACATACATACATACATACATACATACATACATACATACATACATACATACATACATACATACATATATATATATATATACACGCATTATATATATATATATATATACACACACACCCCTGATCTGCAAGTGAAGTGTGCACAGGAGCATGCAGGGAGCTGTGGTTCTTCCATTGGAGCTTGCTGGGAGTTGTGGTGCTGATTGACAAGCCTCACATAAATAGCCGGCTAGCTACAAGCAGATTGTCGGTAGCCTGGCGATCTTTTAAGGTGGTGCAGCGTGGCGCGGGGGGGCGCTGGCAGCGGTGGAACAGTGACCCCATGGGCATGTCATTGTGCACACGACACGCCTCTGGGTCCTGTTAGATTACAATATGCCACCTCGGGTTCTCTTTAAAGCCTGGAACACACCTTCAATTTTGATTAACCAACTTTACCCCTTACCATGTAGTATGAGAGCCAACAGATTTCGATTCTGATTCTGATTGTAGGTAACCTCTCATACTACATGGAGGTGGCAAAACTGGTCAGTGATCTAACAATCAAAATTGGATGTATGTATCAGGCTTACATTTCCAAGTCTTAAAATACAAATGAGAATATCGGAGTCCAGAGAAGTTCGATTAAACAATTATTTATTTCATAAGTTTATTGTCACTTCAGGCTCCCTATCGATACTTTCCTGTAGTCGTGGTTCAGAGAGCTCTGATTGGTTGATCTCCTGACTGCTGCGGAATCCACTTACAAATTAATGGCAGTTTCTGTAGCGATTTAGGTTACTTTTACACTATGTGCGCTCCGTGCCGAAAAACCCCAGGAAAATGGGCGTGGCCATGACATTGTATGGGCGGAGCTAACGTAATGATGTAACAGCGAGGCATATGAAAGCAGTGTTTACCCCATGATGTGGTGAAACGAGGATTCGCATCATGGGTGTGCAGAAACTGTGTGATGCTATTTCATAGTATACCGTAACCCCAAAGCAGCAAACACAGCCAACTATGACCATTAAATAATAAATGCAGCAACAGTTACCCCGGACACCAGAAAATAAACGCAATGTGGGCAACATGTCAGCACAAAATAACCGCAATGGGGCACATTTCACCTGGAAGAAAAAAAAATTTTTACTCACCTGACAGAAGTCTCCTCTCGCTCCTGGCCGGCCTCTGGCGCTCTGCACCTGGAACCGTCTTGCTCCTCCTCCTAGTCTCCCGCGCTGACAGGCAGAGCAGGGCTACGGCAAGATGGCGCCCGAAGCCCTGCTTCGGCAGCCATCTTACCGTAGCCCTGCTCGCCTGCCGGTGTCGGAACACCAGAAGACTAAGGAGGCTGGAGTGGGGCTGCGGGCAAAGAACTGGCACGGCGTCTATAGATGCCGCTGCCAGTTCATGCAGTTACAGTGGCCAGAGTCCCGAGGCCGGGATCTCCCGCAGCTAAAAGCGGGACGTTTCCTGGGATCTTATGCTGCCTGGGACAGCGGACCCCGAATCCGGGACGCGTCCCGGGCAATCCGGGACGTCTGGTCACTCTAGTACTACAGGGCCTCTTTACTGCATTCTGCTATATGTCACTACAGGGCCTCTTTACTGCATTCTGCTATATGTCACTACAGGGCCTCTTTACTGCATTCTGCTATCTGTCACTACAGGACCTCTTTACTACATTCTACTATATTTCACTACAGGACCTCTTTACTGCATTCTGCTATGTGTCACTACAGGGCCTCTTTACTGCTTTCTGCTATATTTCACTACAGGGCCTCTTTACTGCATTCTGCTATAGGTCACTACAGGGCCTCTTTACTGCATTCTGCTATAGGTCACTACAGGGCCTCTTTACTGCATTCTGCTATATGTCACTACAGGGCCTCTTTACTGCATGCTGCTATATGTCACTACAGGGCCTCTTTACTGCATGCTGCTATATGTCACTACAGGGCCTCTTTACTGCATTCTGCTATATGTCACTACAGGGCCTCTTTACTGCATTCTGCTATATGTCACTACAGGGCCTCTTTACTGCATTCTGCTATATGTCACTACAGGGCCTCTTTACTGCATTCTGCTATATGTCACTACAGGGCCTCTTTACTGCATTCTGCTATATGTCACTACAGGGCCTCTTTAATGCATTCTGCTATATGTCACTACAGGGCCTCTTTACTGCATTCTGCTATATGTCACTACAGGGCCTCTTTACTGCATTCTGCTATATGTCACTACAGGGCCTCTTTACTGCATTCTGCTATATGTCACTACAGGGCCTCTTTACTGCATTCTGCTATATGTCACTACAGGGCCTCTTTACTGCATTCTGCTATATGTCACTACAGGGCTTCTTTAATGCACCAGCCTGAATGTAAACGGGCAAAGGTTGTAAAGTGTGGCCGGGATTATAGTGTGACCTGCTGCTCCCTCAGACCTGGCGGCCGCCTGTTCCCCTCGCAGTGACCCGGCATAGCATCGCCCGGCCATTGTAGCTGGAAGAGTTCAGGCGATATAACACAATGCGGGGGTGACCCCAGGAGAGGTCATTATATGTCCATCCGTATACCCTCCCCTCCCCCTCCATATTGTGTGACCACCTCACCCCTCTGTCACCAACCCCCACTGAGGAGCCAATCACCATCACTGACAACACGTCACCACTATATCAATGTATAATAATAATGTGCGACAACTGGGGACATTAGAGTGTAAGCTCCTCTGGTGCAGAGGCTGATGGGAATGGATCAGTGATCTCTGTACAGCACTGTGGAATATGTCAGAGCTATATAAATGTATAATAATAATAATAGTGTGTGACTGTGGTGAGGACATAAAGTGTGAGCTCCTCTGGTGCAGAGACTGATGGGAATGGATCAGTGATCTCTGTACAGCGCTGTGGAATAGGTCAGAGCTATATAAATATATAATAATAATAATAATAATAGTGTGTGACTGTGGTGAGGAGTGTAAGCTCCTCTGGGCCAGAGTTTCGGGTTGGACAATGATAGTCTGGCATGTGTAGGTACATAGTTGCGGGTGACAGATTTGGGTAGCGGTGTATAATGGTACATGTAATGATTTTTGCTTTGGTGAATGCACAACTGGATACATTGTTTCCTGTATTAGCCTGGAGGGGATGAAGTCAGGCTGGGATGGGCGGTGTGCGGTGTGGATTCTGGGTCTCCCGGTTATTATAGCAACAAACCACAGCTGGAGATTGTGACGCTGGCAGCCGTGGAACGTGCCTGAGAGTTACCCAACAACTGTTCACAGCAGGATTCCCCTGTGACACGACCAGCGTTCCACACACGTGGCACACAATGTCTATACGCATACAATGTACACACACTACACACTTTACACCCCCACCTGCTGCAGACTGCGCCCCCCCCCCCCCTCCACACACACACACGCCACACACAATGTCTATACGCATACATTGTACACACACTACACACTTTACACCCCCCGCCTGCCACAGACTGTGTGTCCCCCCCCTACACACACACACACACACACACACGCCACACACAATGTCTATACGCATATAATGTACACACACTACACACTTTACACCCCCCGCCTGCTGCAGACTGCGCCCCCCCCCCTACACACACACACACACAATGTCTATACGCATACAATGTACACACACTACACACTTTACACCCCCCGCCTGCTGCAGACTGCGCCCCCCCCCCTACACACACACACACACACAATGTCTATACGCATACAATGTACACACACTACACACTTTACACCCCCCGCCTGCTGCAGACTGCGCCCCCCCCCCCCCCCCTCCACACACACACACACGCCACACACAATGTCTATACGCATATAATGTACACACACTACACACTTTACGCCCCCGCCTGCTGCAGACTGCGCCCCCCCCCCCCCCTACACACACACACACAATGTCTATACGCATACAATGTACACACACTACACACTTTACACCCCCCGCCTGCTGCAGACTGCGCCCCCCCCTCCCTACACACACACACACAATGTCTATACGCATATAATGTACACACACTACACACTTTACACCCCCCGCCTGCTGCAGACTGCGCCCCCCCCCCCCCCTACACACACACACACAATGTCTATACGCATACAATGTACACACACTACACACTTTACACCCCCCGCCTGCTGCAGACTGCGCCCCCCCCCCCCCCCCTCCACACACACACACACACGCCACACACAATGTCTATACGCATATAATGTACACACACTACACACTTTACACCCCCCGCCTGCTGCAGACTGCGCCCCCCCCCCCCCCCTACACACACACACACAATGTCTATACGCATACAATGTACACACACTACACACTTTACACCCCCCGCCTGCTGCAGACTGCGCCCCCCCCCCCCCCCCTCCACACACACACACACACACACGCCACACACAATGTCTATACGCATATAATGTACACACACTACACACTTTACGCCCCCGCCTGCTGCAGACTGCGCCCCCCCCCTCCACACACACAATGTCTATACGCATACAATGTACACACACTACACACTTTACACCCCCCGCCTGCTGCAGACTGCGCCCCCCCCCCCCCCCTCCACACACACACACACAATGTCTATACGCATACAATGTACACACACTACACACTTTACACCCCCCGCCTGCTGCAGACTGCGCCCCCCCCCCCCCTACACACACACACACAATGTCTATACGCATACAATGTACACACACTACACACTTTACACCCCCCGCCTGCTGCAGACTGCGCCCCCCCCCCCCCCCTACACACACACACACAATGTCTATACGCATACAATGTACACACACTACACACTTTACACCCCCCGCCTGCTGCAGACTGCGCCCCCCCCCCCCCCCCTCCACACACACACACACAATGTCTATACGCATACAATGTACACACACTACACACTTTACACCCCCCGCCTGCTGCAGACTGCGCCCCCCCCCCCCCCTACACACACACACACAATGTCTATACGCATACAATGTACACACACTACACACTTTACACCCCCCGCCTGCTGCAGACTGCGCCCCCCCCCCCCTACACACACACACACAATGTCTATACGCATACAATGTACACACACTACACACTTTACACCCCCCGCCTGCTGCAGACTGCGCCCCCCCCCCCTACACACACACACACACAATGTCTATACGCATACATTGTACACACACTACACACTCTGTGCCGCAGTCTGCGTTCCCGGCACACACCAGGACAATTTCACTTTTCTCAAAGCTAATCTCATCCCTAGTTTGCTGGACTACTAAAGGGGAGCTCTGAGGAGCCTAAAAAAAAAAATCCATGTGCCTGGGGCTTCCTCCAGCCCCTGGCACCCGTCCTCTGCCCCCGCTGCAGCTCCGGAGGCTCCTGGTCTCCTTCGGTGCAGATGCCGACCTCACCAGGTCTGCATCTAAATGCGTTCCAGCGTGCGGCTCACAAAGTAGCACTGAGGCCATCCCGGCTGTACTGCGCAGGTGCAGAACTACTACACCGTACAGTCCGGATGACGTCAGCACAACTACGTGAGACGCACATTGGAGCGCAAGTAGGCCTCTTTTAGTGGAGGGGACCCCGAGCTACCGGCGGGGAGCAGGGCGGCGGCGAGGGCACAGGACGGTTGCCATGGACGGGAGGAAGCCCGAGGTAAGTGGATTTTGTTTTTTAATGTTCCTGGACGTGTCCTGGACTACTGAAGTGAGAGGAACATGGAGGCTGCCATATTTGTTTCCTTTTAAGCAATACCAGTTGCCTGGCTGTCCTGCTGATCTCTTTGGCTGCAGTAATGTCTGAATCACACACCTGAAACAAGCATACAGCTAATCCAGTCACACTTCAGTCAGAGCACCTGATCTGCATTCTTGTTAAGGGACTATGGATAAAAGTATTAGGGGCAGAGGATCAGCAGGACAGCCAGGCAATGTGCATTGTTAAAAAGGGGCGGCTGCTACGCGGTCAGGAACTTTGCAGTCATGCCATTGCAGTCTCCTGTACCCCCTGAAGGGGGATCCCCAGGCAGGGGTAAGTTCAGGCAATTTCCCACAATGTGAAATCGCACTGCACAACGCAAATAACGCTTCCATAGCATTTACACACAGGCAATGGTTACAGAAGCTGATGAGTGTCAATGACAGATCGCATGTGACATGTAATAAAGTACTGCAGGTACTAAAATGCACCAAAATAGCATCCCTGAAATGTAGAAGGTTCCTGAAATCACAGTAGGCCTATAGAAAAACATTATGTACGTTTTCAATGCCACAAAAGGCACACGATCTTCGATCTTGCCACGTGTGACCAGCTGCCTTTCTAAAAAAAAAAAAAAAAATGCTTTTGCTTTGGAAGTCATATACAACTGCAATCACTCACCTCTTAGCTCCCCCTTGCTATGATATCATATAACTCAGACTGCCCTCTACCTGCAGAAGCTGAAATTGCAATCACTCACCTCTTAGCTCCCCCTTGCTATGATCTCATATAACTCAGACTGCCCTCTAGCTGCAGACGCTGAAACTGCAATTACTCACCTCTTAGCTCCCCTTACTATGATCTCATATAACTCAGACTGCCCTCTAGCTGCAGACGTTGGAACTGCAATCACTCACCTCTTAGCTCCCCCTTACTATGATCTCATATAACTCAGACTGCCCTCTAGCTGCAGACGCTGGAACTGCAATCACTCACCTCTTAGCTCCCCCTTACTATGATCTCATATAACTCAGACTGCCCTCTAGCTGCAGATGTTGGATCTGCAATCACACACCTCTCAACACCCCTCACTAGGATCTGATATGAACCAAAGGGCCCTCTAGCTGCAGATGCTGCAACTGCACTCATACAACTCTTGTCATCCTTCACTATGACTTGATATGACCCAGGTGATAAGTCCTCAGAAGAAAGCTGTTAATGATTGAGTCCTGGATTAGGGTCGGTAAATGAACACGCTATGAACACGCCGCCCTCACCCGTGTGCCGTGAAGAGGGGCTCCCAGAATGTTTATCCCACATGAATGGCCAGTGTCTGGGCAGCAGCACAGGGTGGTCCCGGATGACATCTGGGGGTCCTCAGACCTGATGGAACCGTCGGGACTCCACGCACACGCCACAGACACGCGTGTACATGTCACAGGCTGGGGGGAGTCACAACACAGAATTCCAGCGTATATTAACCCCTCGGCTGCTGCTGCCCCCTCAGGTGTGACTGGCCCTGGTCAGCGCCTCATTATCCTGCTCCAGACAGACGGCTTTTCTTGGCTGATCTCTTGTTTTGGCTGCAGAGTCTCGACTTCTAAAGCGAGTTGTGCAATCTGTGCGTGTTTATCAATCAGAGCCCAACACATTCCTGACGTACAACTCATGTCGCATGTGT
>NC_090652.1:316172611-316212611 GCF_040937935.1 Hyperolius riggenbachi
ACAACATTTTTATGATTATTTACCACATGCGTAAAATTGTACGCATTGTTTACCTGCATGCGCAAAAAGTGCGGGAAAAAGCCCGCAAAAGTCGTTAAATCCTGCAAAACAAAAAAACAAATTCACAAAGAAAAAGGGGCGCATTATTTCTGACTTAACTACTGATTTGATATCGCCTACTAGTACTTGGTGAATTTTTTTTGTTTCACATTGACTTCAATGTAGTCTGGGGCCATGAGTGCCGTGCTCGCCGGACAAGTTTCTTATGCCACTTTTTTTCCGCATGGTTTCCGCATGTTTACTATGTAATGACGCACGTTTCCCCGATTTGTTTACACATTGTGCCCGCATGTGGACATTTTTTAGTGAATGTGGAAAAAATGCAGAATTTATCACTGGCGGTAATATAGCGGTAAAAAAATCTCTTCCCGCATGTGTGATTGTGAATAGAGCCCCTTGTGCTTAAAGAGACACTGAAGCGAAAAAAAAATGATGATATTATGATTTGTATGTGTAGTACAGATAAGAAATAAAACATTAACATCAGATACATCAGTGTAATTGTTTCCAGTACAGAAAGAGTTAAGAAACTACAGTGGTTATCTCTATGCAAAAAAGCCATTAAGCTCTACGACTCTCAAAGTCGTGCAGAGGGCTGTCTTCTGACTTATTATCTCAACTATAAGTGAACAGTTTTCTTTTTCTCTGCCAGAGGAGAGGCCATTACTTCACAGACTGCTCTGAAAGAATCATTTTGAATGCTGAGTGTTGTGTAATCTGCACATATTAGAGAATGCTGCAGTGTTAGAAAACACACTACATACCTGAAAATAAAAATATGAGAATATTTTCTTTGTTGCTAATCTTCTAATAATTATTCATAGTACACAACCAATTCACTATATCATATTTTTTTACACTTCAGTGTCTCTTTAAATAACCTTTAGGAAGGTGTTTTTCACCTCCTGCTGTGAATGATAGGCAGAGCCCAGGCAATCTACTTCCTTCACCAGAAATAAATGTGTCCATATGTTACCCGATTCTTCTGTTTGAATGACCATTCGAATACATATGCTATCATTCATAAAAGTGTGGTCGGTAACAAAAATCCGTGCGGGAGAATACCGCTTACGGTATTTTAGACTTCTGGGTGGTCATTCATAAAAATGTTGCCAGTTGCGATAGCAGTGCGGTGATTTCTCGAACTAGGCTGTCGGTAGGCTGGCGTAACAGGGGAAGCTGCCTGAGTCCCTCCGTGCGCTGCTCTCACTGCTGCTGCTTGGGAGGTCTGTCTCCATTCACTTGTATATATTTCGCATGCTTCTCGCTACTTCCTAGGGAGCGGTATTTCCCGTCCGCATACCGCTGTGCTCTAATCTTTATGAATTGACATTTTGTTACTTTTTCTACATAATCACAGCACAAGGCGGTAATTTATCGCTCTGCTAGCTTTTCATGCGGAAGGAGCCTTTATGAATGGACATTTTGCAAAGTGGTCGGTTAAGTCCGCTGTTTTCAGCATTTCTGCATGCGGGAATGCTTTATGAATGATAGCCATAATATCATCAGATTGAATCAATTATGTTCCATTCTGTTGGCCAATTTCTGGTTGAATCAACCAATACACTTGATCAGTCAGGTTGGAAAATAATCTGTTGATTGTAAAGAAATCGCTGCAATTCACAAGATTTCGATCGGCACGGAATTGATTTCTGGTGTCAGATCATAAAGGCAGAAGATCGTTCAGATCGAGTAGAGAAGGAGAATCGCCAGGATCTAGCATGCGGTGTGTGGGCCGGTAGTCGATCTTTTTTCAATCAACTACCCTGAAGTTGATTGCCCAATAAAGTCGAAAGTCAGTGGAAATTCAGCAGTGGAAAGCTGAGCACAGAAGGAGTCTAGGAATGTTTAAACTTCTGCAGCTGACTCCTCAAGCCAGCTGTACACTTATGGAAGGGGTAACATTTGTCAGTGATTGGCCAATCATAATTGAAAATGTATGCCAGGCTAAACACTACTCTTCTATATCTACATTTGAGCTCTTGCAAATTATACAGAGGGCGCTACCAATGTGGTCTATGGCGGTGCCCAAAGACCTGCCTGGCACTAGGCAAACCTCGTCCGAGAGATCTACCACGGCGGATAGTTCAAGGATACCCGAAGTGACATGTGACATAATGAGATAGACATGTGTATGTACAGTGCCTAGCACACAAATAACTATGCTGCGTTCCTTTTTTTCTTTCTCTGCCTGACAGAGTTAAATATCAGGTATGCAAGTGGCTGACTCAGTCCTGACTCAGACAGGAAGTGACTACAGTGTGACCCTCACTGATAAGAAAATTACAACTATAAAACACTTTCCTTGCTTCTGAGAGCAAGAAAGAGATAAAAAGGGGGGATTTCTTATCAGTGAGGGCTCGTTTCCACTATTGCGGTGCGGAATCGCCTGGATTCCACCGCTGACAAAATCGCATGCGGATGCGATTCCGCATGCGTTTTTGCCGTGATTTCGCATAGGCAGGGTATATGCGCTTTTAACCATGTCACTGCCTGTGTGAATTAACATGGTTACCTATGCGAAATCGCACGATGAAATTGCGGGAAAAACGCATGCGATTTCCCTAAGAGAAATACATTGCCTGCGATTCGCCTGCATTCCACACGCAGGCGAATTCTGCGGGCTCTGCCGTGCAGAAAAATCCTGCACAGAAAAACGCAAATGAAAACTGACAAGTGGAAACAGGGCCATCCACTTGTATTGGTTATGCAGTGGAAACGGGCCCTGGAAACGGGCCCTGAGGGTCACACTGTAGTTACTTCCTGTCTGAGTCAGCCACTTGCATACATGATATTTAACTCTTTCAGGCAGAGAAAGAAAAAAAAGGAACACAGCATAGTTATTTGTGTACTAGGCACTGTACATACCCATGTCTATCTCATCACGTCACTTCAGGTATCCTTTAAATGATGGGCAGTGGACATTTATGTCGTCTCTTGCCCCTCCCCCTCTCCATAGGACAGTACTCTGGCAGGCTCTCTGTACAGCACTCACTCCTCAGTGTGCACCTGCACTGATAGGGTTAATTCCCACCTGCTGCCGGGAGGTTTCACAATCAGGAAGCTCTTGATGAGATCACTGGATCCCTGAACCTGCCGGGATCTACTCTCTGTTGTTCCAGACAACTAACCTCACAGGAGCTGATCAGTCTTGGCGAGATAAGAGTGCTAGCTCTTCAGGAAAGAAGTTCCTACAAGTGATGTGTCATCGGGGTCCCTACCAGAAGCATGAAGCCCCCTTCCCAGAATAAACTCATGTATATAAAGTGCGGGTTATTCCTTATCATCCTCTTCTTCTGGGTAAGTGTTGTGAATAATAACTGTGTCACCCACATCTGGGTCATATTACGCCATAGAGAGGGGAGGCTGCTAACTGCATGTGTGGAGTTTGTGCAGTATTCACACAGTTAAAACTGTAACAAGAGGCATGTGGAGGCTGCCATATTTATTTCCTGTTAAACAATACCAGTTGCTTGGCAGCCCTGCTGGTCTATTTGGCTGCAGTAGTGTCGGAATAACACCAGAAACAAGCATGCAGCTAATCTTGGCAGATCTGACAATGTCCGAAACACCTGATCTGCTGCATGCTTGTTCTGGGGCTATGGCTAAAAGTATTAGAGGCAGAGGATCAGCAGGACAGCCAGGCAATGTGCATTGCTTAAAAGGAAATAAATATGGCAGCCTCCATAGCCCTCTCATTACAGTGCTTTAAAAAACACGGGTTGCCCTGGAATTAGCAAAACAGATATTATTCTGGGGGTTCTTTGGCAGCGACTGATATATTGTAAATAATTATCTGAAGTGTAAAGCAGCATACAGCTTGCATTAAATGAACATGTAAGGCAGAATCGTGCACAGCTCACTGACCGTCTGTACTGCTGAATATTCTCTTGCACAGTGGAATTCTGGTGAGAAGGATCAGATCTTCACACAGCAACCCTGAGGCCTAATCATTGCCTGACCAGCCTCAGTAATTAGCCTGCCAGATATGGGGGTCAGTCAAATGCAAATTGTATGCAGATGATTGGTTGGCTTCCAGGCTGATGAGGATTGTAATTATATTTGCATGAAAATTTAGCTAATTAGTATCTTATTGACTCTTGGTAGGAACAGACTAGGCAGAAACGCTAGCGTTGCGGAAAATGCACATAATGCAAGTCAATGGGCCGCAAAAACTCATATGTTTGTAAAAACGCTGCTCTTGCTGCATATTTTTCTAAAACGTGCACAATGAGAGTCAATGGTGATGCAGAGGCTTTTTGTGTTTTAAAACAAAGTTTGACAATGCAGTTCTGCTTCCTGTTGCCTTCGTAGTGATTTACATAAAACGCATTCAAAAAGCATGCAAAATGTATATGCAAACCGCAAATGCATTAAAACGCATGCAAACACATGGAAAACACACTAAAAACCGCATATGCAGCAAAATGTTTCCTTTCCCGCACTGTCTGGTGTGTTCCTACCTCCTCTCTTTTGGTCAACGAGGCAGATTTTCCTAGTTAATATCAGTTTGGTTGCAGTTTGTATGCAGCTGGGATGCAATGCAGTTGCTGCTAATTTTGATCAATTTTTGAGCTGCATACAATCTGCAAAAAAAGAAAAAAATCTCCAGAGCAAAGAGCTGGCCCATACCCCGTGCAAAAATCCCATCCACGATTTGCAGAGCAAGAGAAGATGTGTATAGGAAAATGCTGCCTTACTAATACTATTGTGACTGTTGTGCGATACCTGTTACACTCCTCCTCAACACATTTGGATTCACAGTTCCTTGTGGGTAAAAGGGATTCAAGATTAAACTCCATAAAAATCCTAAATCGCTAACCAGGAAATGCACAATTCAACCAAGTGCGCTCCCTGCCTAAAACGCCGGATAAGAGTGCAACGTGATGCAGTAAGTATAAAAAGGGGCCTTAAAGAGAACCAGAGACGAAGCACCCTCATGTATTTTACCATATATATCAGTGGGAACATGACAGTAAACACCTACCCTGTTTTTTGTTTCATTCTTATCTGCTAAATCCCCCTGTTATCAGCTCTGATAAGAATTCCCGACTGAGCATTCAGGCCTGGCGCTGGTGCACAAAATGCTAGCAGATTTTGAAACGCTTTTTATTTTTCTGTAGCGTTTTCAGCTAGCGTTTTGCGGTTTTGTCTCCCGGTTTTGGTGTAGTAGATTGCAGATATTGTTACAGTAAAGCTGTTAGGCCTAGTGCACACCGGAGCATTTCCGCTGCGGTTTGCGATCCGCTTGCGGATGTGGAAACGCTTGGGTAATGTATTTCAATGGGCTGGTGCACACCAGAGCGGGAGGCGGTTTGCAGAAACGCATACTCCCGGGCTGCTGCAGATTTTGGATTGCGGATGCGTTTCTGCCTCAATATTAAGTATAGGAAAAACGCAAACCGCTCTGAAAAACGGCACTTCAGAGCGGTTTTCCAGGCGTTTTTTGTTACAGTAGCTGTTCAGTAACAGCTTTACTGCAACAATACATGAAATCTACTATACCAAAACCGCTACACAAAACCGCAAAATGCTAGCTGAAACGCTACAGAAGAAAAAGCGTTTCAAAATCTGCTAGCATTTTGCGGATCTGCTAGCGGTTTTTGGTGTGCACTAGGCCTTACTGAACAGCTTCTGTAACAAAAACGCCGGCAAAACCGCTCTGAACAGGCATTTTTCAGAGCGGTTTGTGTTTTTTCCTATACTTAACATTGAGGCAGAAACGCCTCCGCAATCTAAAAAATGCCTCACCCCGGGAGTATGCGTTTCAGCAAAACGCCTCCCGCTCTGGTGTGCACATCCCCATTGAGATACATTGACCAAGCGGATCCGCAGCCGCAAGCGGCTGCAGAAACGCTGAAAAAGCCGCTCGGTGTGCACCAGCCCTCAGTCTGGCTTTCACCGGTATGATTATAGCGGAGTCTGTCTTCTATGATGTCTTTTCAAGCCCAAGTCTGCCCCCTGCTGGCTCTGCTCAGGAATCCTTATAGCTGAGTCATTATAGGAGAGCCAGAAGGGAGCGGGCTTGAAAAGACATCAGAGAAGACAGACTCAACTATAATTATTCCTGAGCAAAGCCAGACTGAATGCTAAGGGGGATTTTATCAGGTCTGATAAGAAACAAGCTGTGCTGTGCAGAGTGAAACAGAAAGCATGGTGGGTGTTTACTCTAATGTTCCCACTGATCTATGCTATAAATACATGAGGGTGCTTCGTCTCTGGTTCACTTTAATGTTTTAAAGCACACCTGAGGTGAGAGATGCAGTATATGGAGGCTGCCATATTTATTTCCTGTTAAACAATGCAGATTCCCTGGCTGTCCTGCTAAGCCTTGTGAATAACTGCGTCACCCACATCAACTCAGTGATATGGAGGCTTCCATATTGATTGCCTGTTACACAATACCAATTGCCTGGCAGCCCTGCTGATCTCTTTGGCTACAGTAGTGTCTGAATTACACACACCAGAAACAGGCATGCAGCTAATCCAGTCACACTTCAGTCAGATCACCTGATCTGCTGCATGCTTGTTTAGGGGCTATGGCTAAATGTATTAGAGGCAGAGGATCAGCAGGACAGCCAGGCAATCTGCATTGTTTAAAAGGTAACACACATGGCAGCCTCCATATCCCTCTTGCTTCAGTTGTCCTTTAAAATGTTAATTTTGCCTGGAACGATTGTCCCCGCTTATCTGGGAAGTGTATGGGCGTTACCTGATGTCCCTGTGCTCCGCCTCTGAGATCGGGGTTTCCATAGAGCAGAATGCGCAGTCCAGCCATGAGCGTGTCTGTACAGAGCTCAGCCCTCCGCTGTGACACACCATACAATGCAGATTTCCATACAATTTGATATATTGTATAGTTTATGGCCAGCCTTTGGCTATCATTCATAAAGCATTTCTGCATGCAGAAATGCTTAAAACAGCTGACTTTACCGAACACTCGACAAAGTCAGCATTCATAAAGGCTCTTTCCGCATGAAAAAAATGACGCTACCGAGCAGAGTGATAAATCACCGCCTTGTGCGGTGATTATCGGAACAAATGTAGCAAAATGTTCATTCATAAAATCACCGCAAGCGGTGTGAGGTCGGGAAGTTCCGCTCCCTCTGATGTGGCGATAATGTAAGTGAATAGAGACACAGACCTCCCAGGCAGCTGCAGCAGAGCGGAACACGGAGAAATGTATCAACTCGGCAGCTTCCGTGTCTCCGCCTGCCTACCGCCAGCTTAGTTCAGGGAATCTCCGCACTGCTACCGCACATGGATACATTTTTATGAATGCCCACCCAGAAGTCTAAAATGCCGGCAGCGGTGTTTTCCCGCATTGATTCCCCTTACCGACAGCTCCTTTATGAATGATAGCCTTTGTGGTGAGATTGTTCTGAGCTGCTGGTCAGTGTGTGTGTCTCGTCAGGTGACCGGCGTGGCGCTGATCTGCATCGGGGCCTCCGTACAGATGAAATTGTCCGATGTTTCGGTGGTGATTGTCGAGACCTCTTCCGGGGCCCCTACAGTCCTCACCATTGTGGGGGTCTTCATCTTCTTCCTGTCATTATTTGGCGCTGTGGCCGCTGTCAAAGAGAACAGCATCATGATGAAAAGTGTAAGTAACCCAAAATCCAACAATGACCTCATCTGCAGGTGGGTGTGGCTATGGGGTGGGTGCCCCCAGTGTAGTAATGGGCTTCAGTGACTGGTGGGTGTGGCTGTGGTGACCTCTCATCTGCAGGTAGGTGTGGCTCTGCTAAGGGTATCTCAGTGGCTGTTGGGTGTGGCTATCCCCAGTTTAGTCTCATTAGCTGGTAGGTGTGGCTGTGGTGTGGGTACAGCTAGTCTAGTAATTACCTAATTGGCTGGTGGGTGTGGCTACCCCAAGTCTAGTAATAACCTCATTGGCTGGTAGGTGTGGCTGTAGTGTGGGTACCACAGTCTTATTATTATTATTATTATTATTATTATTATTATTATTATTATTTATAAAGCGCCAACATATTACGCAGCGGTGGACATTAGTTTAGGTTACAGACAATATTTAGGGGTACAGGAATACATGCAAACCAGATCACGCAGCACAGTATGAGTACAAGGTAATGCTTAGTCACTGGATAGAGCATGGAGATCACACAGCACAGTATGAGTACAAGGTAATGCTTAGTCACTGGATGGAGCATGGAGATCACACAGCACAGTATAAGTACAAGGTAATGCTTAGTCACTGGATGGAGCATGGAGATCACACAGCACAGTATGAGTACAAGGTAATGCTTAGTCACTGGATGGAGCATGGAGATCACACAACACAGTATGAGTACAAGGTAATGCTTAGTCACTGGAGGGGAGCATGGAGATCACACAGCACAGTATGAGTACAAGGTAATGCTTAGTCACTGGATGGAGCATGGAGATCACACAGCACAGTATGAGTACAAGGTAATGCTTAGTCACTGGATGGAGCATGGAGATCACACAACACAGTATGAGTACAAGGTAATGCTTAGTCACTGGAGGGGAGCATGGAGATCACACAGCACAGTATGAGTACAAGGTAATGCTTAGTCACTGGATGGAGCATGGAGATCACACAGCACAGTATGAGTACAAGGTAATGCTTAGTCACTGGATGGAGCATGGAGATCACACATCACAGTATGAGTACAAGGTAATGCTTAGTCACTGGAGGGGAGCATGGAGATCACACAGCACAGTATGAGTACAAGGTAATGCTTAGTCACTGGATGGAGCATGGAGATCACACAGCACAGTATCAGGGCCGGATTTCTGGCAAGGCCACATAGGCCATGCCTAGGGCACCAGAAATTTAGGGGCGGCTCAGTGAGGGGCAGTAAAGCTATTCTATGCAGCCATCCCTATCTACAAGAACAGATTTAACCATCAAACTCCCTGTCCTGTACTTGTGTCGTCCATGCAAGACCTGTAAGCTCTATCCTGCAGGTACACTTCAGCCTAGCTCTCATGGTGACACAATGGTTCCATCATTAATGAGATGACAAACATAACATAAAAGTTCTTAAGGAAAACATAACTTATAATCTATACGCATATTACTAAAATAGTCATCTGTGACAACTGACATCCAATGATGGAAAGTAAGTAGAATTCTCATTGGGGCACACAGAGATAACAAACAAACAGACGGTATAGTTGGCCTTGGGCGGTGAAAAGTACAAATCCGGCCCTGCACAGTATGAGTACAAGGTAATGCTTAGTCACTGGATGGGAGCATGGAGATCACACAGCACAGTATGAGTACAAGGTAATGCTTAGTCACTGGAGGGGAGCATAGAGATCACACAGCACAGTATGAGTACAAGTTAATGCTTAGTCACTGGATGGAGCATGGAGATCACACAGCACAGTATGAGTACAAGGTAATGCTTAGTCACTGGAGGGGAGCATAGAGATCACACAGCACAGTATGAGTACAAGGTAATGCTTAGTCACTGGATGGGAGCATGGAGATCACACAGCACAGTATGAGTACAAGGTAATGCTTAGTCACTGGAGGGGAGCATAGAGATCACACAGCACAGTATGAGTACAAGGTAATGCTTAGTCACTGGATGGGAGCATGGAGATCACACAGCACAGTATGAGTACAAGGTAATGCTTAGTCACTGGATGGGAGCATGGAGATCACACAGCACAGTATGAGTACAAGGAATTGCTTAGTCACTGGATGGAGCATGGAGATCACACAGCACAGTATGTTTCCCAACCTTTTCCGGCCCGGGGAACACTGTCTGACCAAATTTTTCTCCGTGGAACGGCGCGCGCGCGCGGTGGGGGCGATGTGGCCCCCGGTTGTTTGCGCGACCTAGTGGACAGTGCCGCTATGGGGGGGGGGGGGCTGGGGTGCGGCTGCATAGCTGGCATAGTTGCCCCAGTGTAGGGAGTTTAGTTGCCTCAGTATAGTGCCCCAGTATAGCCAGTATAGTACCCCAGTATAGCCCCCCAGTATAGCCAGTATTGTGCCCCAGTATAGCTAGTATAGTGCCCCAGAATAGTGCCCCAGTATAGCCAGTTTAGTGCCCCAGTATAGTGCCCCAGTATAGCCAGTATAGTGCCCCAGTATAGCCAGTATAGTACCCCAGTATAGCCCCCCAGTATAGCTAGTATAGTGCCCAAGTATAGCTAGTATAGTGCCCCAGTATAGCCAGTATAGTGCCCCAGAATAGTGCCCCAGTATAGCCAGTATAGTGCCCCAGTATAGCCCCCCAGTATAGCTAGTATAGTGCCCCAGTATAGCTAGTATAGTGCCCCAGAATAGTGCCCCAGTATAGCCAGTATAGTGCCCCAGTATAGCCAGTATAGTACCCCAGTATAGCCCCCCCAGTATAGCCAGTATTGTGCCCCAGTATAGCTAGTATAGTGCCCCAGAATAGTGCCCCAGTATAGCCAGTTTAGTGCCCCAGTATAGTGCCCCAGTATAGCTAGTATAGTGCCCCAGTATAGCCAGAATAGTACCCCAGTATAGCTAGAATAGTGCCCCAGTATAGCCAGTTTAGTGCCCCAGGATAGCCAGTATAGTACCCCAGAATAGTGCCCCAGTATAGCCAGTTTAGTGCCTCCCGCCCGTCCCCGCGGCCGCCGCTGTTATTACCTTGTTAACAGCGGCCGCTCTCCCCTCTCCGGCGCGTGTATATTCAAGCAGCGTATCTCCGGCTGCTCTGTGTGATGCACTGATGCGGAAGAAAGGAGGGCAGCGGCTTCCTGTAACGGCGATATGTATCGCCGTTACTATGGTAACCGAGCCCTGCCTCCTTCCGCATCAGTGCATCACACAGAGCAGCCGGAGATGCGCTGCTAGCATATACATGGTCTGGAGAGGGGAGAGCGGCCGCTGCTAAGGTAATAACAGCGGCGGCCGCGGGGACGGGCGGGAGGGGGGATAAGAGCACGGCACACCAGGCAACGTTCCGCGGCACACTAGTGTGCCGCGGAACAGCGGTTGGGAAACAATGGGATAGAGCATGGAGATTAGGCAAGTTAGGCTCACTCAGATGCATAGCATGGGTTCACAGTAATGGAGGTGCATGATCAGGTAGGACACAAAAGGACGACCCTGCCCAAAGGCTTACAATCTAGAGGGAGAGGTAGGGACACAAGAGGTAGGGGACCAGAGTTCAGCTGTGGGTTTAGAGCACTTGTGAGGGGTGGTAGGCCAGAGTGAAAAGGTGAGTTTTGAGGGCCTTCTTGAAGGTGTTTGAAGGAGGGGGCTGCCCTAATGGGTGGAGGTAGGGAGTTCCATAGTGTTGGAGCGGCTCTTGAGAAGTCTTGGAGGCGTGCATGGGACTGGGTGATGCGGGGGATGGTCAGGCAAAGTTCATTGGAGGAGCGGAGTGAGCGGCTTGGTGTGTATCTCTGAGTAAGATCAGAAATGTAGGTTGGACAGGCTATTCGGTTCATAGGGAGGTGGAAGTTGCAGGACTGTGAGGTTTTGGATGTGGGGAGTGAAGGAGAATGCGGAGTCCAGGGTGACACCCAGACAGCGGGCTTAAGAGGTGGGGCGAATGGTAGTGTGGTTAACAGTGACCTGCACATCTGGGAGGTCCAGGGATGACTGGGGTGGGAAGATCATACATTCCGTTTTGTCTAGATTTCGTTTCAGGAACCTAGCGGACATCCAGGAGGAGATGGCAGATAGGCAGGAGGAGACCTTGTCCATGGTAGTCGTGGATATGTCAGGGGTGTGGAAGTAGATCTGGGTGTCATCTGCATACAGATGATAGTTAAAACCCATTGAGGAGATAACCTTGCCAATGGAGGATGTGTATAGGGAGAACAGTAGGGGGCCAAGGACTGAGCCTTGGGGGACTCCTACCAAGAGGTGGTTGCGGGTGGACGAGAACTCATTGAAGGAGGTCATGAAGAAGTGGTTGGAGAGGTAGGATGAAAGCCAGGTCAGGGTGAGGTTGTGAATGCCCATGGATTGGAGGGACTGGAGGAGTAGGGGATGATCTACTGTATCAAAAGCTGCTGAAAGGTCAAGGAGGAGGAGAATGGAGTATTTACCTTCATCTTTAGCTAAGGCAAGGTCATTGACCACTTTGAGAGCAGTTTCGGTTGAGTGGGCAGGCCGAAATCCAGATTGCAGTGGGTCTAGTAGTGAGTTGGCATTGAGGTACTGGTCAGGCGTTTGTGAACCAGACGCTCAAGGCGTTTTGAGGCAAAGGGGAGGAGGGAGATCGGGCGGTAGTTGGAGGGTAGCGAGGGGTCAAGGGAATGTAATGGAGGTAATGACCTCCTTTGGCTGGTGGATATGGCTGTAGCGTGGGTACTCCCTAGTCTAGCAATGGCTTCATTTGCTGGTGGGTGTGGCTATGGTTTGGGTAACCCCAGTCTAGTTATGGCCTCATGGCTAGAGGGTGTGGCTACCCCAGTCTAGTAATGGCCTCATTGGCTGGTGGGTGTGGCTATAGTTTGGGTAACCCCAGTCTAGTTATGGCCTCATTGGTGGGGGTGGCTGTGGTTTGAGTAACCCCTGTCTAGTAATGACCTCATTGGCTGGTGGATGTGGCTATGGTTTGGGTAACCCCAGTATTGTAATGGCCTCATTGGCTGGTGGGTGTGGCTATGGTTTGGGTAACCCCAGTATAGTAATGGCCTCATTGGCTGGTGGGTGTGGCTATGGTGTGGGTACCGCCAGTCTAATGTGAAAAGTATAGAAGTTCCTCTTGACTTATTTGGCATTATAAGATGCCATATGTATGTGTTTCTCCAACCTTCACAGCCAGATGGTGCCAGAGGTGTGACCTTTGCTCTCTTTCTCTGTCTCAGTTTGCAGTGCTTATGCTCCTAGTGTTTGCCATAGAGATCATTGTGGGCGCATCGGCCTTTTCCTACCGAGATCGGGTAAGTGGTTGAACTGGACATGAAAAACACAATTTATTTGGGAGAGGTTGTTGTTGTTTTTATAATTATTATTAATAATAAAATTAAAAAAATACTAGCTGATGACCTGGCGTTGCCCGGATAAGGATTTGGTTGTTGGTGGGTCCGGCCTCTTTTTTTTGTTTTTTTTGTTTTTTTTTTGTTTTCTAACCTTGATACAGTCGCTCAGTTTGTGAGCTTTGTGATCCGTGTCATCAATGTGAGAATGGAAGCAGTTTATCAATCAAAGAAATCTGATTGGCTGTTTGTGGCTCCGCCCATTTTCTGAATTTGGCCCCCAAGTCACATAATGACTGACTGTTGCCTGTTTGAAGCCTCTGCTATTACCAGTATAAGAATGGCAGTCCCACCACCAGATAGTATCTATGCCCCTGTGTTTATACAAATATAAACAAACACTTGGTTCTGTTTCTATTTTTAGAACACACTAACTCTGTATCTCCATCTTGTGGCCAAAAAGTAAAACCACATCCAAATACCCTTTTATACACCTTCCCATAGAAAAATGAAATACATTTTCATTTATTTTTTAAAAAACCCTTGGTCAAGTGGTTAAATATTCCCCTTGAAAATAGGTGAGTTTTGATTGGCTGTTTATAGGCTCCACCCATTTTTCTGAATATTCATTCCAGTCACCTTGTGAGCAAGTGTGCCAAGTTTGAGAACCCTGCCATTAACAGTGTAAGAATGGCTGCAGTTCAGTACATTTGCAGTACATTTTCCCAGTGAAAATTAATTGCTGAAATGAGACTGGCTGTTTTATGCTCCACCCACTTTTCCAAAATGTTTCACCTTGGTCATCAAGTGACCAGCTGCGCCTAGTGTGGGAACTCTGGCTTGATTACTGTGAGAATGGCAGCCTTTATGAATGGGTGAAATCTGATTGGCTGTTTGTTGCTCCACCCAGGTGTGCAGGGGGGCCGCGAGACCCCCAGAACATATCATCTTTGAAATCGGTCAAGAGACACACGCACACTTAGTTGTTATTATTATATTTGTTGTATATTTTTCCTATTTTTATTATATAATGTATGTTTTAATTAATCTTCTTATACACTTTTTTTTCCCCCTCTATTTTTATTAGTACTAGTATAGTATTAGTCATTTGTACGCTTAATTATATGTATATTTTTATTATTATTTTATATAGTCCTCTCCCATGGAGCTGTAGAGTAGGGAACAAACTTTGGTACATAAACATACAGACATTGGTACCTAATACAGAAATGGCAGACCTCAGTATTATTATTATTATTATAATTATTATGGATGTATATAGCACCTACATCTCCTGTGGCGGTGTACAATCTAGTTTACACAGGACAGGCAGACAATGGATTACAGATAAACAATGAACAAGTCAGCAAGCGTCATACATGAAGGTGGATGAGAAACAAAATATTATTAAACAGAAAAAAAAAAAAACATTCGGTACCTTTCTCTCCTGCACCCTTATACATACCAGTTGATGCAGGGGAAAGAAAAAAAAAAGTAATTGAAATGAATGACTAGTGCATGCATTTTGCTGCTTGTGGCAGACGTCCCGGACTCCCTGCCTAAGGGAAACAGCCTGGCCCAGTGAGCTAACAGTCTAATATAATTTATGGTGGTCACTGTACAGGGAGAGAACCCTGGCCTTGTAAGCTTACAATCTATTAGGGATGAGCAATCAGATGCAAATATTTCCAAGTTCATGCAGAATTATGTGAACTTTCTATGCAGCGTGAAAATGGACCAGTCAAGTCTCATCTAGGTTTAAAATGATTGGTCCATTTTTAAGCTGCATACAGTTGCATGAGAATTTACATAAATCTGCATGAACTCGGAAATATTTGCATCTCATTGATCATCCCTACAGACTATAGGGAAGAAGCCTCATTTTACCTGACCAGCAGGATTGGTCCATGAGATGCAAATTTTGCTTCAAATTGTATGCAGCTTGGAAACAGAATGCTGTGCTTTGATTGGTCTATTTACAAGTGGCATAAGTATAGCATGAGGTTTGCATCCGCTCTGCATTATTGACTTCCCTTTCATAGAGTATCCGTACGCCATTATCTCCCGCTTATCTGTGTTCATCTCTCCCACAGCTGCAGTTGGAGGTCCTTCACAGGTTTCTGATAATGCTAAAGAAATATGGAAGTGATAAGCAGATAACCCGAGGGGTGGACGGCGTCCAACAACAGGTGAGTGACCCCCTGTCAGTAACTGTCAGCTCTTCTGCCAACTGACTGCATGGTTGGGAACCTGCTGCAGTGTGTAGCTCATAAAATGCATGCACTTCCTATTGGGAGCTTGGAACTTCATGTCATACAATTCAGACATGCTGCAGGCTGTGGCCAGTACTGGCTCGAGTCATTATCGGGCCCCGGGGCAAAATTAACCAGGGGGCTCCCCTGCAACCCCTCGCACCTGACCACATCCACTCCATTAAGCCTAATTTGTGTGCCATTAAAAAATTCACCCCCTAGGGCCACCGAGCTGACTGCCAGCCCATCACCCCCCCCCCCCCCCTGCAGAGTTTTCAGCAGTGTAGCGACTCCATGGCTGGATTGGAGGCAAGGCCACATAGGCCACGGCCCAGGGAGCAAGGGGAGGGCAGCAGGCTGGCACACTCATGCAGTTAAATTGCCAAACATGTAAATGGTAGCGGTCTCAGACCCAGTCCGTGGCAGTGAAGGACATTACAGGACGAGGGGAGCACAGGAACGGGGCGGCGGGGTAGGGAACAGTGGGCCTTGGGCAATAAAATGTACAAATCTGGTTCTGAGCGACTCACCTGTTGCACTCCCGTTAGTCCTCGCGTTCCCATCACCATCCTCTCATAATGACATGCGCCTTGTCAGAGGAGAGGAACCCCTGCAGGGATAAAGACTGGAACGCACGGACTAATAGGAGTGCAATAGCCGGCGCAGGGGACAGAGATCAAGCTGGGGGCCAGGGGAACCTAGGGGGCGGCCCGGCAGCGGTCATGGGGACCCCGGGGCAATTGCCCTGTTTGCCCTCTAAGAAAGTGCCAGCCCTGGTTGTGGCCAGATGGCATGACTGGTAAAGTAGATTTATCCTGGCATCATTATTTATAAAGTGCTGTAGAATAAGTAGAATAAATGGGGGAACATGGTACAGAGACAGCTCATGTATTCGAGGGTCAGTACACAAGTGAGGTGGCACATGTGCAAGTCCAGCCGGTGGGGGAGAAGATCGGGTAGTGACCACTGGGGAGGACGGCCTTTGCCAAACAAGCTTACAATCTGATGGAGTTGTTGCTGAGTTTTGATTGACTCAGGTGCAAGGTACATGCAATCTGCAGGAAAGTCTCATCAGCTCAGAAATCAGCATCTGACTGTTCCCCTCTAAAGGGTGGTACACACCATGCAACTTCCTGTCGGATCGATGGGTCCAATCAATAATTTTCCATGTCCAATCTGCTCCCAATCAAGAACAGCGTTGATTGTACTAATGATCTGAAAATCGATCCCTTTATCAAGCGAGAGCAGATTGGACATTTTGAAATTATGGATAACAAATCATAATTTGCAGTTTTCTGCATTGTACATATACCATTTTTTTTATTATATTACCAAGGTTTGCAATGCTGGCTTTCTGTGCTAACTCAGATGCTGCTTGGCTGAACTAAACAGCATTGTGTCCAAACTCCTCCCCATCCCATTCATACCTCACAGGAGGTAGTCAGAGAGGAGGCAGCAGCCAGTCTTCCTGGGAGCAGACAGCTGACCCCACCCATCGGAAGGAGCAGAGGGAGGAGACGGACCTCTGGGTCTTGTGACTGACTTTTCCAAATGGAATTTCTCTAAATAGCTGCATCAAATATGAAAATTTATGTGAATATTTCACCTTTAAGAGGATTGAAGGATTTATAAAAACATAAACTAACCATCCATCCAAGAAGAGCTAATCCAGCGGGGGAAGGTGGGTTCTCAGGCGGTCCCCTCTGGTCCCGGGGCCTTGTTGCAGTCACAACCCCTGCATCCATGCTAGCTATGACTTCCCCTGTTCTGATGTCCATTGCTCAGCAGCTGTCTGTTCTGTCTGTTCGCAGTTCCGGTGTTGCGGAGCCAGAAACTTCACAGATTGGTTTTATACCAATTCCACCGTCTATTCCGATGGCGTGCCAGGCAGCTGTTGTAAGACCCCGCAGCCGAAGTGCGGAGAGAATGCCACATCGCACAGCGACCGCATCTTCAAAGAGGTGAGAAGTAATGGAGGGATCGCAGGGACTGGCTGCTTGTACTGTAGAGAATCCTTCAAACCCCACCCCTACCCTGTACTGTAGAGAACCCCCACAAGCCATGCCAGCTACCCTCTGTAATGGCAGGTTATGTCTTGCAGGGCTGCGTGCTGAAGATACAGGTGTGGCTTTCAGAACATATTGATGTGATTGGCGCGGTGGGCGTTGGCCTCGGCTTCACACAGGTAATCTGCATATCATATTACTCTTCATCATGCACCACCAGCCAGCAGTCATGTGATGCCCTTCCTGTGCTCATGCTATCTATTCTCCATAGTATTGTAAGGAGTTGATGCTCCCCCCTCCTCCAGCAATTGCATGCAGAACTACACTTCCCATAATCCCCAGCAGGGACTGGCAGCCACGACACGTCAATGAGATGCAAATAATCATGGATTACATGCAAATTGCATGCGCTGTGAAATTCAGCCAATCACAAACAGGAAATGCATTTCATTGGCCTAAACTCCAAACAACTTGCAAAAAAGTCGACTTATTGGCCATTTTTAATTTATTTTACAGTTTTAATATAAACATTTCTCACAACAGTGAGTGATAACAGTTGGACCACAGCCCCTTAACCACTACCCGAAACCATTATACACAGCTGATCCCTATAGGTACCCATATGATTTAACAGCCTTGCATGTTGAATGGTGTTGAAGGCCCTCGCCCATGTTAAAGGAACACTATCAAAGCAAGTGTTCTGTAAATCTTTTCCTACTTTTCATGTTAAATATCAGAGGCAAAAGCTTTAATTCGTTGTGTGTAGGATTTAGCTTTATTTGGAACAAATCAATTGCAGAAGGGGTGTCTACTTCAATGCACAGCCAGAGTTGCATATCAGTCTACAGAGTTTTTTTTTTATCTGAAGCAAAAAAGAAAAAGTATGAAAAGCTGTGATGTCAGAACTACAAATGTTTCTAACAAGTTACATTTCCTCTGCTCTCTGCAGACATTTCAGTCACAGGCACACACAGGGTTAACAGATGCAGGTAATTCCCCCTCCCCTCATGATTCATTCTGCCGTCAGTTTTGGCGTAAAGTGTGAAAGTAATTTGATAACAGTAAACCTAAGAGGTTGCCAGTGAAATGTATACAGCAGTAGTTAGCAGCACTTCCCAAAACAATTCCTATCTTCATTGAAAAAAACAACAACCTGTTAATCGTGATCTGCAAACTTCACTCTCCAGCTGTTAAGGAACTACAAGTCCCACAATGCATTTGCCTTTATGAATCACGACTGTCAGACTCCTGCAATACATTGTGGGACTTGTAGTTCCTTGATAGCTGCAGAGCCAAGTTTGCAGATCATTGCTTTAAGGCATGGGGGTCACAGTTGGAAATAGATGGCCCTTATTTATCCCTCTTCTGATTCAGTTATTTTGAAGATGGTGAGAAGCACATTTTGGATGAAGAAGAAAACTGGATCACAAGAGGGGTAATAGAGACCATCTGTGTCTAAATCTAAAACCATTGAATGGGAGGGGGCCTTCAACACCATTTGTCAACATAGGAGGCCCCTCCAGTTCTAACAGATGTTTCACCAATTTTGCAGAGCGAGGCGTCCAGTTCTTTAGGGTAACTCTGCTTAACTGGTCACCCAGTATAAACGTGTCAGGTTATTTTGCTCTGCTGAGATGAACCAGCTGAGATGATCAGCTCTCCGGTAATGAACAGCCTTCTGAACCAGATAAGCGCAGTGCAAAGTCCAGACTCAGCCCAGGTGATTGCCTCTTCCTGCGAGGAGAATCATGTAAAAAAATTGCTGTGATCGCGTTCCATTTTTGTTTGCGATTATATGCGACCGTGGTCATTTTTACAGTGATTTTAATGCACGTGAATGGGAGCTATTATTAAAAAAATTTGTATGTATAAGACTACTTTTTAACCCTTGAAAATCATCTGAAAAGTCAGGGGTCGTCTTATACGCCGGGTGTCATTGATGCCGGGTGATACGCCCTATCCTGTTACCGCCTCTCAGATCTCGCTGCTGAGGACTGTAGTGAAGCGGCGCACATGTGTGAGATCCTATCCTGTTACCGCCTCTCAGATCTCACTGCTGAGGACTGTAGTGAAGCGGTGCAGGCACACGTGTGAGATCCTATCCTGTTACCGCCTCTCAGACCTCGCTGCTGAGGACTGTAGTGAAGCGGCGCACATGTGTGAGATCCTATCCTGTTACCGCCTCTCAGATCTCACTGCTGAGGACTGTAGTGAAGCGGTGCAGGCACACGTGTGAGATCCTATCCTGTTACCGCCTCTCAGACCTCGCTACTGAGGACTGTAGTGAAGCGGCGCAGGCGCTCATGTGTGAGATCCTATCCTGTTACTGCCTCTCAGATATCACTGCTGAGGACTGTAGTGAAGCGGTACAGGCACATGTGTGAGATCCTATCCTGTTACCGCCTCTCAGATCTCGCTGCTGAGGACTGTAGTGAAGCGGTGCAGGCGCACATATGTGTGAGATCCTATCCTGTTACCGCCTCTCAGATCTCGCTGCTGAGGACTGTAGTGAAGCGGCGCAGGCGCACATGTACAAGATCAGAGGCAGAGGAGGTGGTAAATAGGATACAAGGGCGGAGCCAGAAGGGTAAAAGAGGCGGGTTTCATGGGCACAGCGCAATCTATTCTTCCATACCGCTCTGGTAAACAAGGAGAGCTGACCATTTAGGGAGAGGGAGAGTTGACCAATCCAACCAGTCATTTGCCTATGTACTGTTATATACTGGGTACCACATACAGTACAGCACCAGTATCTGTTCATACATAGCACCAGTATATGATGTTTTTATTTTTATTTTTTTATTTGGTTTGTGTTAAAAGAGGGGTAGTCTTATACGGCGAGTATATCCCAAACTCTATTTTTTTTTTTAGCTAGAAAAGTTGGGGGGGTTTTCTTATACGCCCAGTAGTCTTATACGCCAGAATATACGGTATATATTTTTTTTTTTGGTGCTCAAAGCGCTGATGCCCCAAAAAACGCTCAGAGAAGCACAAAAAGGTTGCTAATTGTCTTACATGCGTGTTTTAATGCAATGTGTATGCAGCTTAGAATTGGGCCATTCAGAACTGGCAGAAAGAGCATTCAATTAGCCCAATTTCCAGGCTGCATAAAATTTGCATCAGCTTGGATTTTCTTGCATGTCATTGACCCTCCCCTTCTGGTTTGTAGACTGGTTCTCTTTGTGTCTTGCAGATCCTCGGAGTCATCCTGTCGTGCCTTATAGTGAAGATTCTGCAGGAGAATTATGTCGCCATGTGAGGCGTGAGGAAGATGGACGCTCATTAATATCACTCGTGCGTCCTGTAAATACGACGTGCGCAGATGTTAGCGGGGGAGGGGTTCCCAGATGTGATTACTTATAAATGTTGAGTATCACCTAATAAACCATCTATCACACTTGTGTGCAGACCCTCCGCATAAATATTTCTGTATGTGGGAGAGACAGGAGCGTGGAGTATCGGCGGGGAGGTCGGGTGGTCTTCCCAGCGCTGAAGCCCCTCTGGAAAGTAAATGGGTCGTTCACAGGGCAGTTTCTAGGTTAAATTGCCCCCAGGGTGAGGGTGTAAAGGTAGATGGCCAGACAGGATAGGCTAGCCAGGTATACGTAAACCCAGTATAGGTGCCCCTAGTATAGGCTAGCCAGGTATAGGTGCTTCCCCCCCCCCCCTCCCCAGTATAGGCTAGCCTGGAATGAGTGCCCCAAATTAACTTAGCCAGGCATAGGTGCCTCTGGTATAGGTTAATGAAGTAAAGGTGCCCCTAGTATAGGTTAGGTAAGTAAAGGTGTCCAGGTATAGGTTGCCCCAGTATAGGCTAGCCAGGTATAGGTTGCCCCAGTATAGGTTGCCCCTGTATAGGCTAGCCAGGTATAGGTTGCCCCAGTATAGGCTAGCCAGGTATAGGTGAGCCCAGTATAGGCTAGCTAGGTATAGGTGAGCCCAGTATAGGCTAGCTAGGTATAGGTGAGCCCAGTATAGGCTAGCCAGTATAGGTGCCCCCAGTGTAGGCTAGCCAGGTATAGGTGCCCCTAGTATAGGTCAGCTAAGTAAAGGTGTCCAGGTATAGGGGCCCCAGTATAGGCTAGCCAGGTATAGGTGCCCCAAATTAACTTAGCCAGGTATAGGTGTCTCTAGTATAGGTTATCCAGGTATAAGTGCCCCTCAGTCTGCAGAGCTGCTTACTACTTCCATTAATCAGGTGGGGCTAGTGCACACCAAAATCGCTATTGCAATCGATAGCACTAAGCGTTTTGCATTCGAGATTCTGTGAAGTGATTTTTCAGAGCGATTTTTGAATTAATGAATGTTTTTTTTTTCACAATTGAATTTTTATTTGTCAAATGTAGATAAAGAACATACAACAAACTTTTTTGTAAGTCAAGCAACAGAACACTGATAAATCTTGAAAGATACATGACTAGATTAAGATCTTTGACAGCGGACAAATTCTTATCAAAACAGATCATGAACAGCAGAAAACATATCTGAATTAAAGCATATAGGTATCCAATATTGCGAGGCTGTTTTATTAATCCAGAACCTTCAAACAATGTCAAAAGTTATATACATTGCAGTCTAGGGCCCTCCCACAAGGCCATCTAAGGGGGAGAAAAAGAGAAGAATGAAAGAAGGCAGGAAGAGAAGAGAGTTTGGTTCTTTGAGCCTCAAGTCTGCATAATGTCTTTATATTTCTGTGAACACTGGAATTCGTTCCAGAGGGACCAAGTAATGGTGTACTGCTCATTACGATCCTGTGCTAACAGTATGATATGCTCCATAGTCTCAATTGCCTCGACCCGCCCGACCCAGGCTTTAATTGTAGGGGCAGTTGCTGCTTTCCAATTCAATGGAACAAGAGCCCTTGCCGCATTGATTAGATGGATTTTCAAGGATTTTTTGTATGATTTGACTGGGTCGGCCGTGTCATGAAGCAGAAAGAGGCCCGGAGAGAAAATAACGCTTTCACCCAGAATATGCTCCATCAGCTTATGTATATCCCTCCAATATGATTCAATTAAGGGACAGGACCAAAAGATGTGAAAAAGAGTGCCCACATCTGTACTACATCTCCAACAGTCGGCAGTGGTAGATGGAAACACCCTCTGAATGGTGTATGGCGTTCTGTACCAGCGTGTTAGAATTTTGTAACCCAATTCTTGTGTGTTGGTATTGAGGGACCCCTTGTGATTTAACAGACAGATTTTTGACCATTGGTCCTTGGGAATCTCCCTACCCAAATCAGTTTCCCATTGAGTCTGGAATTTAAGTTTAACTTCCTCCGTGCCAGCTGTTAACATCTTATATATCATAGAGATCAGGTGGTTCGGTTTAGTAGCGTTAGAGATAAGGTTCTCAAGGTCCGTGGGCGTTTTAGTCCAATTTGCGGATCTACGTCTAGCATTGAGGAAATGCCTGATTTGAAAATATTGCCATTGTGTTAGCTTGACGTCCTCTCTCAAAGCTGTCATCTGTGAAAATGATAGTATTGCACCTCTACTGAGAAAGTCTTGGATTCTAGGGCAGCAGGCACCGGGCCAGTTCCTCAGGAAGGGGATGTCTGAGGCCACAGAAAAGTCTGGGTTATCTGTAAGGGATTCCAGCCTACTAGGGAATAAGACTTGTTTTAACGATGGGAGGGTTTTTCTTAAGGTTTTAATGGTTGCTGTCATGAGGGGATTACCCCATTGGGATTGGGTCTTGGCTGGGCAGGTAGACCAGCCCAGGGTTTGACTCATGCAGTCAGCCGAGGCCTGTTCTATTTTAACCCAATTTTTAGGTGATATGTTATTGGCCCATTCGACCACTCGACAGGTTTGGGCCGCTATGTGATATTTGTATAGATCTGGGCATGCCATACCACCTTCTTCTTTTTGCAGGAATAGAGTGGATCTTTTTAACCGTGGGGGTTTGTGTCCCCAGATGAATTTGGAAATTTGGCTTTGGAGGTCTTTGATGAATTTAGGTGGCAAGGAAATGGGAATGCATTGACTGATATATAAGAAGCGTGGTAATAGGTTCATTTTAACTGAAGCCATGCGGCCAAACCATGAAAGGCTTTTTTGTTGGCCCCATCTCAGTAAGTCATCTCTTAAAGAGATCCCCAGGGTTGTATAATTCAGGGAGTAAAGGTCGCTTAGGTTTGCTGGGATATTAATCCCTAAATATCTGAGGGAGTCTCTGGCCCACTTGAAAGCAAAGGAGTACTTACAGTGTTGGATAAGGTGATTTTCCAGGGAAATGTTCAGGGCTTGGGATTTATGAAAATTTATTTTCAGATTTGAGATACCACCAAATTCCCTGAACTTATCAATTAGGACAGGCAGTGACACCAGCGGGTCTTGAAGATAAAACAGGAGATCATCTGCAAATGCCGAGACCACATGTGTGGTGTCATTTGCCGATATTCCCCTAATATCTCTGTCCGCCCTCACAGCATTCAGGAATGGTTCCAGAGTGAGAATGTATATGAGGGGGGACAGGGGGCATCCTTGTCTTGTTCCATTTGAGACAATCACTGGTTCAGACAAAACTCCATTAGCCTTCACCCTAGCCGAGGGGTTGGTGTATAAGAGCCCAATCCATTGTAACATGGGGGTGCCCAGGCCAAGGCTCGACAGGGTGGCATGCATATAGTCCCATGCCACCCTGTCGAAAGCCTTTTCAGCATCAGTGGAGAGGAGGAACGCTTTAATCTTATGAGCTTTTGCGTAGGCCATTACACCTATTGTACGCATTACATTGTCTTTAGCTTCTCTGCCCGGGACAAAACCTGACTGGTCTAGTTCAATGTGGTTCGGTATGAAGGGTAGTATCCTATTGGCCAGGATTTTAGCAAGTAACTTTGCGTCTAGGTTCAGTAATGAAATTGGTCTATAATTAGAGCAACATTGGGTATCTTTTTCTGGTTTAGGGATAACTGAGATGTACGCCTCGAGAAATTGCCTAGAGGGGACCGTGGAGGACGAGATCCCATTGAAGGCCTCCACAAAAAGTGGGCCTAGGATCTGTTTAAATGATTTATAGTATTGAGCTGTCAGTCCATCTGGACCTGGTGTTTTGCCTGGTTTAAGGGCTTTTACTGCAGTTAAGAATTCGTCCATTGCCAATGGAGCCTCCAAGTCCTCCCTGTCCCCCTCCGACAGCCCAAGAGGCCTAGCGTACTGTTTAAGAAATTCCTTGATTTTGACCTTTCTTAGTTCTGGGTTCATGCTAGGTGAGTCTGAGCTCAAGTTATAGAGAGAATTGTAATATACTCTAAATTCTTCCGCTATCTCCTCAGATTTTACCACTTTCTTTTGTGTTTTGGAGTTTATCAGACATGGGATGTTAGATTGGAGGGACTGCTTACGTAGGGCCCTGGCCAGGCACCTGCCACTCTTATTACCAGTTTCATAGAAGATACGTTTCCCCATTAGAATCTTTCTTTTGGCATCTGAGAACAATAGTTTATTTAGTTTGTCACGACATTCCGTCAGTTCTGCGAGGGTACTAACTGCCAAGGATTGTTTGTGTTTTTTCTAGTCTGGCAATATTGACTAGTAGAGTTTGAATGCCCTCATTGCGTTCTTTTTTCAATTTAGAACCAAGTTGGATAAATCTGCCTCTAATCACTGTCTTGTGTGCCTCCCACACTGTCAGCTTAGAAACCTCAGGAGTGTCGTTCTGTTCAATATAAGAAGATAGTGCAAGAGAGATCTCTTGTATTCTAGACTTGTCTGCTAGGATATTTGGATTAAGTTTCCAACACCATGATTTAGATATGTTCTGTACAGATTTAATGGTAAGGAAGATTGGCGCATGGTCCGAGATAGATTTGTTTCCGATTTTAGAGTCCAACACTAGGGACAAATCTCTTTGAGCAGTAAAGAAATAGTCTATCCTAGAGTATTTATTATGTAACGGAGAAAAAAAGGTAAAGTCTCTTTCCGTTGGATGAGAAATGCGCCACTGATCTATTAAGGTTAGTTGTTGTAACTTTTGTCTGATAAATTTAATTGCTCTATATGATAGGACAGATGAGCCATTAGAACAGTCCAGCAGAGGCTGTAAGGGTACATTAAAATCCCCACCTAGAATCAGAACGCCTTGAGTGAAGTTTGCAAGTTTTGACAGTGTGGAGGCAACAAAAGAGGGCTGATTTCTATTAGGAGCATAAAGTGTTGCAAAGGTCATTACCTGGGAGCTGATGGTCCCTTTAACGAACAATGCACGTCCCTCTAGGTCCGATTCCACCTCATCCACCACGAAAGGAAAGTCTCTATGCATGAAGATGGACACTCCCTTGGTTTTGGATGTAGGGGATGCAGAGTGGAAAGACAGTGGAAATCTGCTATCACATCTAGCCGGAACATGGTTCTTTCGGAAATGCGTCTCCTGCAAAAAAGCAACCTGAGCCTTTTCTTTCTGTAAGAAGTTAAAAACAGTCGATCGTTTCTCTGGGATATTGAGACCGTTAACATTCAAGCTAACAAGTTTCCATGAGGATAAGTAATTATTCTCTCTATTCCCCTTGTTTGGGAGCACAGCATTACATAATCTGGGCAGCCTTCCAGACCCAGAGGAAGACTGAGTAGACATCATGCTAAGACAATAATATTTAGGCACCAAAGCAAAAAAGGAGAGATTGAGCAAGAGAAAGAAAAGTAAGTAGAGTGAATGGTAACCCGTGGGAGGGGGCCCCATGTAACAGCTTTTGCGCACCTTTTGTAAGGAGCAAAAATTAACCCACGCAGACGCACCAGGGGAGGGTGCGTCCACAACCAATGTGGGATGAGAAACCAGTGTATCCGAGACACTGTTTTGGGGTACGTGTATGACGTGCGGATGGCTCTTACCTCTGGAGGTAATAGTGAGAACTAGTATACGTATCTGACTGTCTAAACAACAATGCACACACGTATTCAAATAGGTTATAAATACACCAGGTGTAAAATCCATCCACGCCGTCCGCCCTTGTATTGATTCATTATGTGTACATCCCCTCAGCAATCCACTTATGAATAACTGCCCTAGGCAGCTAGACAAACCATCATTTAACAGCAAAGTAAAACTGAAATATAACAGCTAAGAACCAGAAGGCGATTCCTAAGTATATAAGCCCTTAGAACGACATTTATAACTCACATATCACTTTAACTATAAGCTAACTCTCCCCGCACCCTCAGAAAGATGTACATTTTGTTTCTCCATGCAGTTTTACCTCGGATCCCGGGCCTATGCCCACCATCTCTTTAGCTTTTCTACTCCGGCATCCCCGCCCCCCCCCCCCCCTGACCTCCATCGAGTCTCCCGGTTAGAGGGTCATCTAAGACCAGCGATACATGAAAATAATTCACCGGGGAAGGCGCTCCCCGCCCTCCCGGGGAGGGCCCCGCTAAAACGGAGGGCCCGACCAGGGAGGGCGCGACAGCCGAGTCCACCCCGCTGAAACAACCACGAACCACCCAGATTTCCCCCAAGTATCATGCATGATGCCCCCAGAAGTTTCAACCTAGTCTCAGCGTTTCAGGGCAAAAAGCAGCGTGCCTATTGAGCCATGCCATGTCAGTATTAATCCCCGCTTAGACACATGGAAAACTCACGCATCTCAGCAAGTGTGTACCCCTGCCAGGGCAGGCCTAGCATAAGACTTCGCTTCCTACGATGGGTCTCAAGGGGAGAGGTAAGAATAACACCACCAGTTCAGAGAGAGTAGGTCGGAGCAGTTAGGCAATTCCCAGCTAAGTAGCCTGGCATGGAAGCATTGTGAGGGTAGCTGAAGAGATAGTCAACTTGTCTGAATCCTTTAATCTGCATCTGAAAGAGTGTGTTCAGGGCTGTAGTGTTGCGCATCCTCTTGGATTTCTTGTTCCCCTGTGGCATCTTGTTCCACCTCCTCTAAGGCCTCTTGCTCACGATCCATCTTGGAGCGTTTGTTGGTAGGGGTTTCTAAGCTCGCCGGATCTGTGTCCCAGTCAGGAATGGAAATGTGTTGGAGACCGAGATCTTTGCAGAAGCTTGTAATTTCTGAAGCATGTCTTATGATGAAGAATCTACTTCCCTGTTGGACTGCAAGTGCGAAGGGGAAGCGCCATTTATAGCTTATACCCTTGTTTTTTAAAGCAGTTAGTAGGGGCTTGAGAGCCCTCCTTTTCGCAAGCGTAAGAGGTGAAAGGTCTTGGTACAGTTGAATCGGACTATCATTAAAGAGTATCTCCTCCTGTTCTCTCGCTGCTCGCATGATCTTTTCTTTCAATGGAAAAGATTCCAGACAGCAAACTATATCACGCGGCTTATCACCCTCGAGGGCTTTCGGTTTCAAGGCGCGGTGGGCTCTGACAAAGCCTATCTGGGTGTCTGCAGGTCTCTCCAATAAGTCATTAAAGATGGCTGATAGGGCCTTAGTAATGTCTGAAGAAGCCACATTTTCCTGTACCCCTCGCACCCGTATGTTCGCTCTGCGGCCTCTATTATCGAGGTCTTCCAGCCTTCTAGCGTGATCTATAAGCCTTTCATTGTGTGAAGCAGAGGTTTTCTGAAGGGAGGCTATCTGAGAGTCTCTATTAGCGCCTGCGGCCTCTACTGTGCATATACGCGCTCCAATTGCAGCCATATCATGGCGTACTTCTGCGATCGCTGCATGAAAGGAGGCCTTTATGTCATCCGCAAAGGCTTTCATGTCTGCCAGCGTGGGTGCTTTTTTCAGCTTGTCACCCACCTTATTGGATGTGGAGACTGGCGGAGAGGGATCCGGCGAGGATGTCGGAGCTACCGTTTCCTTCACTGGCGCCATCTTGGGGGTCTGGGATCTGAGGCTGTGTGAGCGGAATAGGTCTGGAACCGTTCTGCCGATTGAAACCGGAGTAGATTTTTCTTGTAGCGCGGTGGATTGCTGTCTTCGGGCGCTCTTCATATCCACGTAAGGACAGCTGAGTGGATTGTGGGGTGAGGCTTTAGGCGGACAGCGTGTCGGAGCTCAGAGTCAAGCGGCCATCTTAGAGCAGCGTCAAGCCACGCCCCCCTAATGAATGTTTTTAACTCCATTCATTCAAGCTGAATTGCTCTAAAAAAAAAAATGGTACATGCAGCGCGTTGCGATTGTGAAAAAAGTTGCTGTGGGAACACCCTCATAGGGTTTCACTAGCCAAGCGCTTTCCAAAGCGATCTGAAAAGCACTCAAACGCTCTTGGTGTGCACCAGCCCTAAGTGGTGAGAGTGAGTGGCGCTGCAGACACAGGAGCTTGGCGGGGAGGGAACTTCGCATGAAGCCCGGAATGAGGTGAAGTTTTATTTTTTTCTCTTGAGTCTTGCTGCGCTATTGCAGTGGAGGTAGGAGCAAAGGGGGGTCCGAGGAGAGGAAGGCGGGGGGGGGTGCCTGCCCTCCCCTCCCCACAACTGAATCCTGAGTGATGTGCCTGTGGTCCCCCCCCCCCCCCATCATCAATGTGCCACCGTCCATCACTGTGCCCTGGGCGGATGCTGGTCTCTAGAAATGGGGTTGGTTGTCTATTCCAAACGGATATCGCAGCTTTTGTCCCGGCTGATCATGTAATGCTCATCGCTGGCGGAGAGGAAAAATTCTCCAATTCACAAATTCTGCTGTGCTGGGTGGAGAAATAAATAGGAATAGGCAATGAGATGCAAATCTGTTGATTCAGGATTATGCAAATGTATGCGGCGTAAAGGTGGACCAGTTGAATTCCACCTTGGTGAGGATCAATTGGTCCATTTTCAGGTTGGATACATCGGAATACAGAATTGCTTGTAGATCAGTGACCAGCCTACTACAGCCCTCATCTCTTGTCTGTGGGGCACAACCTGACTCTGAAGACAGAACAAAAAGACGAGTTTGTTGAGTTAGTTTGTCTGCATCCCTGCAAAGCCCAGAAGCCAGAAACATTGATACAACTTTGTTTGTTACCCCTGCAGCGGTGCGCCAGCACACAGGCTCACATCACAAGGCTTGTTGTGTTTCTGTTACCCCTGCAGCGGTGCGCCAGCACACCAGCACACAGGCTCACATCACCAGGCTTGTTGTGTTTCTGTTACCCCTGCAGCGGTGCGCCAACACACCAGCACACAGGCTCACATCACAAGGCTTGTTGTGTTTCTGTTACCCCTGCAGCGGTGCGCCAGCACACCAGCACACAGGCTCACATCACCAGGCTTGTTGTGTTTCTGTTACCCCTGCAGCGGTGCGCCAACACACCAGCACACAGGCTCACATCACAAGGCTTCTTGTGTTTCTGTTACCCCTGCAGCGGTGCACCAACACACCAGCACACAGGCTCACATCACAAGGCTTGCTGTGTTTCTGTTACCCCTGCAGCGGTGCACCAACACACCAGCACACAGGCTCCCATCACAAGGCTTGTTGTGTTTCTGTTACCCCTGCAGCGGTGCGCCAACACACCAGCACACAGGCTCACATCACAAGGCTTCTTGTGTTTCTGTTACCCCTGCAGCGGTGCACCAACACACCAGCACACAGGCTCACATCACAAGGCTTGCTGTGTTTCTGTTACCCCTGCAGCGGTGCACCAACACACCAGCACACAGGCTCACATCACAAGGCTTGTTGTGTTTCTGTTACCCCTGCAGCGGTGCGCCAACACACCTGCACACAGGCTCACATCACAAGGCTTGTTGTGTTTCTGTTACCCCTGCAGCGGTGCACCAACACACCAGCACACAGGCTCACATCACAAGGCTTGTTGTGTTTCTGTTACCCCTGCAGCGGTGCGCCAATACAGCAGCACACAGGCTCACATCACAAGGCTTGCTGTGTTTCTGTTACCCCTGCAGCGGTGCACCAATACAGCAGCACACAGGCTCACATCACAAGGCTTGTTGTGTTTCTGTTACCCCTGCAGCGGTGCGCCAACACACCAGCACACAGGCTCACATCACAAGGCTTGTTGTGTTTCTGTTACCCCTGCAGCGGTGCGCCAACACACCAGCACACAGGCTCACATCACAAGGCTTGCTGTGTTTCTGTTACCCCTGCAGCGGTGCGCCAACACACCAGCACACAGGCTCACATCACAAGGCTTGTTGTGTTTCTGTTACCCCTGCAGCGGTGCGCCAACACAGCAGCACACAGGCTCACATCACAAGGCTTGCCGTGTTTCTGTTACCCCTGCAGCGGTGCGCCAACACACCAGCACACAGGCTCACATCACAAGGCTTGTTGTGTTTCTCTTACCCCTGCAATGGTGCACCAACACACCAGCACACAGGCTCCCATCACAAGGCTTGTTGCGTTTCTGTTACCCCTGCAGCGGTGCACCAACACACCAGCACACAGGCTCACATCACAAGGCTTGTTGCGTTTCTGTTACCCCTGCAGCGGTGCGCCAACACACCAGCACACAGGCTTACATCACAAGGCTTGTTGCGTTTCTGTTACCCCTGCAGCGGTGCGCCAACACACCAGCACACAGGCTCACATCACAAGGCTTGCTGTGTTTCTGTTACCCCTGCAGCGGTGCGCCAACACACCAGCACACAGGCTCCCATCACAAGGCTTGTTGTGTTTCTGTTACCCCTGCAGCGGTGCACCAACACACCAGCACACAGGCTCACATCACAAGGCTTGCTGTGTTTCTGTTACCCCTGCAGCGCTGCACCAACACACCAGCACACAGGCTCACATCACAAGGCTTGTTGTGTTTCTGTTACCCTTGCAGCGGTGCGCCAACACACCAGCACACAGGCTCACATCACAAGGCTTGCTGTGTTTCTGTTACCCCTGCAGCGGTGCACCAACACACCAGCACACAGGCTCACATCACAAGGCTTGTTGTGTTTCTGTTACCCCTGCAGCGGTGCACCAATACACCAGCACACAGGCTCACATCACAAGGCTTGTTGTGTTTCTGTTACCCCTGCAGCGGTGCGCCAACACACCAGCACACAGGCTCACATCACAAGGCTTGTTGCGTTTCTGTTACCCCTGCAGCGGTGCGCCAACACACCAGCACACAGGCTCACATCACAAGGCTTGTTGTATTTCTGTTATCCCTGCAGCGGTGCGCCAACACACCAGCACACAGGCTCACATCACAAGGCTTGTTGTGTTTCTGTTACCCCTGCAGCGGTGCGCCAACACACCAGCACACAGGCTCACATCACAAGGCTTGCTGTGTTTCTGTTACCCCTGCAGCGGTGCACCAACACACCAGCACACAGGCTCACATCACAAGGCTTGTTGTGTTTCTGTTACCCCTGCAGCGGTGCGCCAACACACCAGCACACAGGCTCACATCACAAGGCTTGCTGTGTTTCTGTTACCCCTGCAGCGGTGCGCCAACACACCAGCACACAGGCTCACATCACAAGGCTTGTTGTGTTTCTGTTACCCCTGCAGTGGTGCGCCAACACACCAGCACACAGGCTCACATCACAAGGCTTGTTGTGTTTCTGTTACCCCTGCAGCGGTGCACCAACACACCTGCACACAGGCTCACATCACAAGGCTTGCTGTGTTTCTGTTACCCCTGCAGCGGTGCGCCAACACACCAGCACACAGGCTCACATCACAAGGCTTGTTGTGTTTCTGTTACCCCTGCAGCGGTGTGCCAACACACCAGCACACAGGCTCACATCACAAGGCTTGTTGTGTTTCTGTTACCCCTGCAGCGGTGCGCCAACACAGCAGCACACAGGCTCACATCACAAGGCTTGCTGTGTTTCTGTTACCCCTGCAGCGGTGCGCCAACACACCAGCACACAGGCTCACATCACAAGGCTTGTTGTGTTTCTCTTACCCCTGCAGTGGTGCACCAACACACCAGCACACAGGCTCACATCACAAGGCTTGTTGTGTTTCTGTTACCCCTGCAGCGGTGCGCCAACACACCAGCACACAGGCTCACATCACAAGGCTTGTTGTGTTTCTGTTACCCCTGCAGCGGTGCGCCAACACACCAGCACACAGGCTCCCATCACAAGGCTTGTTGTGTTTCTGTTACCCCTGCAGCGGTGCACCAACACACCAGCACACAGGCTCACATCACAAGGCTTGTTGCGTTTCTGTTACCCCTGCAGCGGTGCGCCAACACACCAGCACACAGGCTCACATCACAAGGCTTGTTGCGTTTCTGTTACCCCTGCAGCGGTGCGCCAACACACCAGCACACAGGCTCACATCACAAGGCTTGTTGTGTTTCTGTTACCCCTGCAGCGGTGCGCCAACACACCAGCACACAGGCTCACATCACAAGGCTTGTGTTTCTGTTACCCCTGCAGCGGTGCACCAACACACCAGCACACAGGCTCCCATCACAAGGCTTGTTGTGTTTCTGTTACCTCTGCAGCGGTGCACCAACACACCAGTACACAGGCTCCCATCACAAGGCTTGTTGTGTTTCTGTTACCCCTGCAGCGGTGCGCAAACACACCAGCACACAGGCTCCCATCACAAGGCTTGTTGTGTTTCTGTTACCCCTGCAGCGGTGCACCAACACACCAGCACACAGGCTCACATCACAAGGCTTGTTGCGTTTCTGTTACCCCTGCAGCGGTGCGCCAACACACCAGCACACAGGCTCACATCACAAGGCTTGCTGTGTTTCTGTTACCCCTGCAGCGGTGCGCCAACACACCAGCACACAGGCTCACATCACAAGGCTTGTTGTGTTTCTCTTACCCCTGCAGTGGTGCAGGAACACACCAGCACACAGGCTCACATCACAAGGCTTGTTGTGTTTCTGTTACCCCTGCAGCGGTGCACCAACAAACCAGCACACAGGCTCACATCACAAGGCTTGTTGTGTTTCTGTTACCCCTGCAGCGGTGCGCCAACACACCAGCACACAGGCTCCCATCACAAGGCTTGTTGAGTTTCTGTTACCCCTGCAGCGGTGCACCAACACACCAGCACACAGGCTCACATCACAAGGCTTGTTGCGTTTCTGTTACCCCTGCAGCGGTGCGCCAACACACCAGCACACAGGCTCACATCACAAGGCTTGTTGTGTTTCTGTTACCCCTGCAGCGGCGTGCCAACACACCAGCACACAGGCTCACATCACAAGGCTTGTTGTGTTTCTGTTACCCCTGCAGCGGTGCGCCAACACACCAGCACACAGGCTCACATCACAAGGCTTGTTGCGTTTCTGTTACCCCTGCAGCGGTGCGCCAACACACCAGCACACAGGCTCACATCACAAGGCTTGTTGTATTTCTGTTATCCCTGCAGCGGTGCGCCAACACACCAGCACACAGGCTCACATCACAAGGCTTGTTGTGTTTCTGTTACCCCTGCAGCGGTGCGCCAACACACCAGCACAGAGGCTCACATCACAAGGCTTGCTGTGTTTCTGTTACCCCTGCAGCGGTGCGCCAACACACCAGCACACAGGCTCACATCACAAGGCTTGTTGTGTTTCTGTTACCCCTGCAGCGGTGCACCAACACACCAGCACACAGGCTCACATCACAAGGCTTGTTGTGTTTCTGTTACCCCTGCAGCGGTGCGCCAACACACCAGCACACAGGCTCACATCACAAGGCTTGCTGTGTTTCTGTTACCCCTGCAGCGGTGCACCAACACACCAGCACACAGGCTCACATCACAAGGCTTGTTGTGTTTCTGTTACCCCTGCAGCGGTGCACCAATACACCAGCACACAGGCTCACATCACAAGGCTTGTTGTGTTTCTGTTACCCCTGCAGCGGTGCACCAACACACCAGCACACAGGCTCACATCACAAGGCTTGTTGTGTTTCTGTTACCCCTGCAGCGGTGCACCAACACACCAGCACACAGGCTCACATCACAAGGCTTGTTGCGTTTCTGTTACCCCTGCAGCGGTGCGCCAACACACCAGCACAAAGGCTCACATCACAAGGCTTGTTGTATTTCTGTTATCCCTGCAGCGGTGCGCCAACACACCAGCACACAGGCTCACATCACAAGGCTTGTTGTGTTTCTGTTACCCTTGCAGCGGTGCGCCAACACACCAGCACACAGGCTCACATCACAAGGCTTGCTGTGTTTCTGTTACCCCTGCAGCGGTGCACCAACACACCAGCACACAGGCTCACATCACAAGGCTTGTTGTGTTTCTGTTACCCCTGCAGCGGTGCGCCAACACACCAGCACACAGGCTCACATCACAAGGCTTGCTGTGTTTCTGTTACCCCTGCAGCGGTGCGCCAACACACCAGCACACAGGCTCCCATCACAAGGCTTGTTGTGTTTCTGTTACCCCTGCAGCGGTGCACCAATACACCAGCACACAGGCTCACATCACAAGGCTTGTTGTGTTTCTGTTACCCCTGCAGCGGTGCGCCAACACACCAGCACACAGGCTCACATCACAAGGCTTGTGTTTCTGTTACCCCTGCAGCGGTGCACCAACACACCAGCACACAGGCTCACATCACAAGGCTTGTTGTGTTTCTGTTACCCCTGCAGCGGTGCACCAACACACCAGCACACAGGCTCTCATCACAAGGCTTTTTGTGTTTCTGTTACCCCTGCAGCGGTGCACCAATACACCAGCACACAGGCTCACATCACAAGACTTGTTGTGTTTCTGTTACCCCTGCAGCGGTGCACCAACACACCAGCACACAGGCTCCCATCACAAGGCTTGTTGTGTTTCTGTTACCCCTGCAGCGGTGCACCAATACACCAGCACACAGGCTCACATCACAAGGCTTGTTGTGTTTCTGTTACCCCTGCAGCGGTGCACCAATACACCAGCACACAGGCTCACATCACAAGGCTTGTTGTGTTTCTGTTACCCCTGCAGCGGTGCACCAATACACCAGCACACAGGCTCACATCACAAGACTTGTTGTGTTTCTGTTACCCCTGCAGCGGTGCACCAACACACCAGCACACAGGCTCCCATCACAAGGCTTGTTGTGTTTCTGTTACCCCTGCAGCGGTGCACCAATACACCAGCACACAGGCTCACATCACAAGGCTTGTTGTGTTTCTGTTACCCCTGCAGCGGTGCGCCAATACACCAGCACACAGGCTCACATCACAAGGCTTGTGTTTCTGTTACCCCTGCAGCGGTGCACCAACACACCAGCACACAGGCTCACATCACAAGGCTTGTGTTTCTGTTACCCCTGCAGCGGTGCACCAATACAGCAGCACACAGGCTCACATCACAAGGCTTGTTGTGTTTCTGTTACCCCTGCAGCGGTGCGCCAACACACCAGGACACAGGCTCCCATCACAAGGCTTGTTGTGTTTCTGTTACCCCTGCAGCGGTGCACCAACACACAGGCTCACATCACAAGGCTTGTTGTGTTTCTGTTACCCCTGCAGCGGTGCACCAATACAGCAGCACACAGGCTCACATCACAAGGCTTGTTGTGTTTCTGTTACCCCTGCAGCGGTGCACCAACACACCAGCACACAGGCTCACATCACAAGGCTTGTTGTGTTTCTGTTATCCCTGCAGCGGTGCACCAATACACCAGCACACAGGCTCACATCACAAGGCTTGTTGTGTTTCTGTTACCCCTGCAGCGGTGCGCCAACACACCAGCACACAGGCTCACATCACAAGGCTTGTGTTTCTGTTACCCCTGCAGTGGTGCGCCAACACACCAGCACACAGGCTCACATCACAAGGCTTGTTGTGTTTCTGTTACCCCTGCAGCGGTGTGCCAACACACCAGCACACAGGCTCACATCACAAGGCTTGCTGTGTTTCTGTTACTCCTGCAGCGGTGCGCCAACACACCAGCACACAGGCTCACATCACAAGGCTTGTTGTGTTTCTGTTACCCCTGCAGCGGTGCGCCAACACACCAGCACACAGGCTCACATCACAAGGCTTGTTGTGTTTCTGTTACCCCTGCAGCGGTGCGCCAACACACCAGCACACAGGCTCACATCACAAGGCTTGTTGTGTTTCTGTTACCCCTGCAGCGGTGCGCCAACACACCAGCACTCAGGCTCACATCACAAGGCTTGCTGTGTTTCTGTTACCCCTGCAGCGGTGTGCCAACACACCAGCACACAGGCTCACATCACAAGGCTTGTTGTGTTTCTGTTACCCCTGCAGCGGTGCGCCAATACAGCAGCACACAGGCTCACATCACAAGGCTTGCTGTGTTTCTGTTACCCCTGCAGCGGTGCGCCAACACACCAGCACACAGGCTCACATCACAAGGCTTGTTGTGTTTCTGTTACCCCTGCAGCGGTGCGCCAATACAGCAGCACACAGGCTCACATCACAAGGCTTGCTGTGTTTCTGTTACCCCTGCAGCGGTGTGCCAACACACCAGCACACAGGCTCACATCACAAGGCTTGTTGTATTTCTGTTACCCCTGCAGTGGTGCGCCAACACACCAGCACACAGGCTCCCATCACAAGGCTTGTTGTGTTTCTGTTACCCCTGCAGCGGTGCGCCAATACAGCAGCACACAGGCTCACATCACAAGGCTTGCTGTGTTTCTGTTACCCCTGCAGCGGTGCGCCAACACACCAGCACACCGGCTCACATCACAAGGCTTGTTGTGTTTCTGTTACCCCTGCAGCGGTGTGCCAACACACCAGCACACAGGCTCACATCACAAGGCTTGCTGTGTTTCTGTTACCCCTGCAGCGGTGTGCCAACACACCAGCACACAGGCTCACATCACAAGGCTTGTTGTGTTTCTGTTACCCCTGCAGCGGTGCGCCAATACACCAGCACACAGGCTCACATCACAAGGCTTGTTGCGTTTCTGTTACCCCTGCAGCGGTGCGCCAACACACCAGCACACAGGCTCACATCACAAGGCTTGTTGCGTTTCTGTTACCCCTGCAGCGGTGCGCCAACACACCAGCACACAGGCTCCCATCACAAGGCTTGTTGCGTTTCTGTTACCCCTGCAGCGGTGCGCCAACACACCAGCACACAGGCTCCCATCACAAGGCTTGTTGTGTTTCTGTTACCCCTGCAGCGGTGCGCCAACACACCAGCACACAGGCTCCCATCACAAGGCTTGTTGTGTTTCTGTTACCCCTGCAGCGGTGCGCCAACACACCAGCACACAGGCTCACATCACAAGGCTTGTTGTGTTTCTGTTACCCCTGCAGCGGTGCACCAACACACCAGCACACAGGCTCACATCACAAGGCTTGTTGTGTTTCTGTTACCCCTGCAGCGGTGCGCCAACACACCAGCACACAGGCTCACATCACAAGGCTTGTTGCGTTTCTGTTACCCCTGCAGCGGTGCGCCAACACACCAGCACACAGGCTCACATCACAAGGCTTGTTGCGTTTCTGTTACCCCTGCAGCGGTGCACCAACACACCAGCACACAGGCTCACATCACAAGGCTTGTTGTGTTTCTGTTACCCCTGCAGCGGTGCGCCAACACACCAGCACACAGGCTCACATCACAAGGCTTGTTGCGTTTCTGTTACCCCTGCAGCGGTGCGCCAACACACCAGCACACAGGCTCACATCACAAGGCTTGTTGTGTTTCTGTTACCCCTGCAGCGGTGCGCCAACACACCAGCACACAGGCTCACATCACAAGGCTTGCTGTGTTTCTGTTACCCCTGCAGTGGTGCGCCAACACACCAGCACACAGGCTCACATCACAAGGCTTGTTGTGTTTCTGTTACCCCTGCAGTGGTGCGCCAACACACCAGCACACAGGCTCACATCACAAGGCTTGTTGTGTTTCTGTTACCCCTGCAGTGGTGCACCAATACACCAGCACACAGGCTCACATCACAAGGCTTGTTGTGGTTCTGTTACCCCTGCAGCGGTGCACCAGCACACAGGATCACATCACAAGGCTTGTTGTGTTTCTCTTACCCCTGCAGTGGTGCACCAATACACAGGCTCACATCACAAGGCTTGTTGTGTTTCTGTTACCCCTGCAGCGGTGCGCCAATACAGCAGCACACAGGCTCACATCACAAGGCTTGTTGCGTTTCTGTTACCCCTGCAGCGGTGCGCCAACACACCAGCACACAGGCTCACATCACAAGGCTTGTTGTGTTTCTGTCACCCCTGCAGCGGTGCGCCAATACAGCAGCACACAGGCTCACATCACAAGGCTTGCTGTGTTTCTGTTATCCCTGCAGCGGTGCGCCAACACACCAGCACACAGGCTCCCATCACAAGGCTTGTTGTTTCTGTTACCCCTGCAGCGGTGCACCAACACACCAGCACACAGGCTCACATCACAAGGCTTGCTGTGTTTCTGTTACCCCTGCAGCGGTGCGCCAACACACCAGCACACAGGCTCACATCACAAGGCTTGTTGTGTTTCTGTTACCCTTGCAGCGGTGCGCCAACACACCAGCACACAGGCTCACATCACAAGGCTTGTTGTATTTCTGTTACCCCTGCAGCGGTGCGCCAACACACCAGCACACAGGCTCACATCACAAGGCTTGGTGTTTCTGTTACCCCTGCAGCGGTGCGCCAACACACCAGCACACAGGCTCACATCACAAGGCTTGTTGTGTTTCTGTTACCCCTGCAGCGGTGCGCCAACACACCAGCACACAGGCTCACATCACAAGGCTTGTTGTGTTTCTGTTACCCCTGCAGTGGTGCGCCAACACACCAGCACACAGGCTCACATCACAAGGCTTGTAGTGTTTCTGTTACCCCTGCAGCGGTGCACCAACACACCAGCACACAGGCTCACATCACAAGGCTTCTTGTGTTTCTGTTACCCCTGCAGCGGTGCGCCAACACACCAGCACACAGGCTCACATCACAAGGCTTGTTGTGTTTCTGTTACCCCTGCAGCGGTGCACCAACACACCAGCACACAGGCTCACATCACAAGGCTTGTTGTGTTTCTGTTACCCCTGCAGCGGTGCACCAGCACACCAGCACACAGGCTCACATCACAAGGCTTGTTGTGTTTCTGTTACCCCTGCAGCGGTGCGCCAGCACACAGGCTCACATCACAAGGCTTGTTATGTTTCTGTTATCCCTGCAGCGGTGCACCAACACACCAGCACACAGGCTCACATCACAAGGCTTCTTGTGTTTCTGTTACCCCTGCAGCGGTGCGCCAACACACCAGCACACAGGCTCACATCACAAGGCTTGTTGTGTTTCTGTTACCCCTGCAGCGGTGCGCCAGCACACCAGCACACAGGCTCACATCACAAGGCTTGCTGTGTTTCTGTTACCCCTGCAGCGGTGCACCAACACACCAGCACACAGGCTCACATCACAAGGCTTGTAGTGTTTGTGTTACCCGTGCAGCGGTGCGCCAACACACCAGCACACAGGCTCCCATCACAAGGCTTGTTGTGTTTCTGTTACCCCTGCAGCGGTGCACCAACACACCAGCACACAGGCTCACATCACAAGGCTTGTTGTGTTTCTGTTACCCCTGCAGCGGTGCGCCAACACACCAGCACACAGGCTCACATCACAAGGCTTGCTGTGTTTCTGTTACCCCTGCAGCGGTGCACCAACACACCAGCACACAGGCTCACATCACAAGGCTTGTTGTGTTTCTGTTACCCCTGCAGCGGTGCACCAATACACCAGCACACAGGCTCACATCACAAGGCTTGTTGTGTTTCTGTTACCCCTGCAGCGGTGCGCCAACACACCAGCACACAGGCTCACATCACAAGGCTTGTTGCGTTTCTGTTACCCCTGCAGCGGTGCGCCAACACACCAGCACACAGGCTCACATCACAAGGCTTGTTGTATTTCTGTTATCCCTGCAGCGGTGCGCCAACACACCAGCACACAGGCTCACATCACAAGGCTTGTTGTGTTTCTGTTACCCTTGCAGCGGTGCGCCAACACACCAGCACACAGGCTCACATCACAAGGCTTG
>NC_090652.1:316217611-316232611 GCF_040937935.1 Hyperolius riggenbachi
ACTTTTACCCTTCTACATTGTCCAGCAGGGGGCCCACTTATCACAATTTGCATGCGGATGTGTGAAACCACGATCGCAGCACATCTAATGAAAGTCGAGGGAAAATCGCACTTCTGTTAAAATGTGTGAAATTTCCTGCACGTTTTTCACATTCGCGCATTTCCATGAGCGCAAATATTCTGCAACTCCCCTGCGTACACGAGGATGGGGAGATACAGCCCGTTGAAATCAATCGTTTCCTGTCCGTTTCACAAGCCGGGGGAGGGGACATGCAGCAGTGAATGCATCCGGTTCCTGATCGCATTGCATGGCACAGCTGGAGGGAGATGCGTCGCACAAGATGCAGGTCGGCATGCGCTGGAAGCACGAAATCTAGCAGTATAAATTCACACATCGCATGCAAATTGCCACCGATTTTCATTACCTGCTGTAAAAACTTGCATACGAATGTGACTTTTAATACGATGGAATGTGAAAAAAACATTGTTTCTTGCAATAACTGAACACCGCCTTTTCCTTTTGTCCCAATAAATCTGTTTATACCATAAGGCCTGAAACTCACTACAAATCCCAGATCGCTAGCGGTTTTTATTAGCATTTTCTACGTGATTTCATGAGCGTTTTCTGGCGATCTTGATTGCGATTTTAAAAAGTGTAAGCTTTTAGCAAGCGATTGTGATTGCGATCTGAATTCTGATTCGTCATCTCAAATTATTTTTTGTACAGTTTGCAGTAATTTAAAATCGCACACAAATCGCTATATTTGCCAGCGCTTCAATACTTTTCATTGAAGAGCAAATGCTCCCAAAACGCTGCATGTCCTGCGATTGCCATTTTGCTAATCCCAATCGCTACTGTGGAATTTGTTACATTTATTAAAGAGACACTGAAGCGAAAAAAAACCTATGATATTATGATTTGTATGTGTAGCACAGCTAAGAAATAAAACATTAAGATCAGATACATCAGTCTAATTGTTTCCAGTACAGGAAGAGTTAAGAAACTCCAGTTGTTATCTCTATGCAAACAAGCCATTAAGCTCTCCGACTAATGCTGGGAATACACGGTTCGTTTTTGCCTTCGTTTAAACCTTCGTTTCGATTGTGCCTTTTGTCCTTTTCGATCCCGAAATAATCGGTCATACGGTTAATATCACCACCCACGGTTTCGTTTTTTTTTTCGATTCTGATGGTTTCGTTTTTCCAATGATCGAAGGCTGCAAAGAAACGAAACGAAAATCCCTTTTTACAGGGACGGACTAGCATAAACGAATATATAATCGATCTGAACAGCCATCAAGCCTACCAATGGCTCGATTAGATGGATAAAGAGAGATAATATCAAACATGTTCGATCACTAGTCGTTCGTTTTTGGGGTCTATTAATCGAAACTATAATGAGATTATGACTATTTTCACATACGTTTTCAACACTCGATTCGTTTACCGAACGAATCGAAGGTTTAAACGAAGGCAAAAACGAACCGTGTATTCCCAGCATTAGTTAGTCGTGGAGAGGGCTGTTATCTGACTTTTATTATCTCAACTGTAAGTGAACTGTTTACTTTTTCTCTGCTAGAGGAGAGGTCATTACTTCACAGACTGCTCTGAAAGACTCATTTTGAATGCTGAGTGTTGTGTAATCTGCACATATTATAGAGTGATGCAATGTTAGAAAAAACACTATATACCTGAAAATAAAAGTATGAGAATATTTTCTTTGCTGCTAATCTTCTAGTAATTATTCATAGTACACAACCAATTCACTATATCATATTTTTTTTTTTTCCGCTTCAGTGTCTCTTTAAATTGGCAGAGCGTTTAGGGAAATCGCTATCCATTTAAAGCGCTCCCTAAACGCTCAAAAAAGCGCTCGAGTGGGTTCCAGCCCTAAGGCAGTTTTTGATTTTAAATATCATTACTATATTGGTTGACACAATTTAGGATAAGAGGAGGAATGCAAGTATGTGACAATGCAGCAAAAGATAAGGAGTAACATGCGTCTGCATAAGGCCCGGTTCATATTAGCGCTAAAAAACTATCCGTTCCCGGATCGGAAGGAAACAGATGCGAATGGATCCAATATTAACCTATGGATCCGTTTACATCTGTCTGTTCAGCAGATCGTGTGGAACGGATCCGTTTGAACGGAACGCAAGCCCAGAAACCGCCCTCTGCTTACTCGCCATCTCAGCCCTGTTTACACTGAGCAGCCACTTGTGGGGAGAGAAATAAAATCCTAGGCAGCAGCAACTCCTTGTATGAGAGTCACAGTGTACACCTCTCAATACCGCTGAGTGTGTAATGGGCCATTGCCACTTACTAACCCAGCACAAATACTGCAACCTATTGCTGGCCTAAAGCACCCCCTACTGGCCACATTTAGTCATGTTTTTGCCATTATCACAGTTTTGCAAAAGGGAAGGCCACTAACATCCTAATAATTCTTAATTTCTACTATTTCCAAACATTCCAGACACTGAGCCTGAAAAGAAGATAAGTGTTGGGGTACAGATGGTCAATGCGTGTAATGTACAGGTTTATATTTTCACTGATGTCCTCAGCAGCACCTTACAGAGTACATAGTCAGAATTGAGGGCCCGTTTCAACTAACGCGAATTCGCATGCGTTGTCCACATGCAAATTCGCATAACCAGTACAGGTGGATGGGGCTGTTTCCACTTGTCAGGAATTCTGTGCGGTCTGCTGTGCAGAAAAAATCTGCAGGGCAGAGCCGTCAGAAGTCGCATGTCACATACCCGCACGCGAATCGCCGCTAATGTAATGTAACAGGAAAACCGTAAGCATGTTAGTCTTGAGGTTTTCCCGGCGTTTCCGCGTGCGATTCCGCGTGAAAACCCATGTCAATGCTTGCTGGCATTGACATGGTTAATATCGCATAGTGCAAACCGCGAGCGATTCCGCATGAAAATCCGCATGGAAACGCAAACGAATCCGCACCCGCATGCGGATTTGTTGACGTGATGTTAGCGTTAAAAACGTAACGCACAAGTGGAAACGGGCCCTCCCTTTATTCACAAAGTGTGACCAGGCGGCACGCAGAATTGTTGATGGTACACACGGCATAAGGCCTCTTTTCCACGAACCGTTGAACTGTGTGCTCAGTAAGCAGTTACCAGGCAGCAGTGAGCAGTTACCAGGCAGCAGCGAGCAGTTGCCAGGCAGCAGTTGTCAGGCAGCAGTTGTCAGGCAGCAGCGAGCAGTTGCCAGGCAGCAGCGAGCAGTTACCAGGCAGCAGCGAGCAGTTGCCAGGCAGCAGTTGTCAGGCAGCAGCGAGCAGTTGCCAGGCAGCAGTGAGCAGTTGTGAGAGATTGAGAGGCTTTTCACTGCCTATCAACAGTCCATGGAAAAGAGGCCTAAGATACAATTGCTGGCGAGTCCCCAAAAACGCTTTGCCAATGAAAGTAAGTGGTGATTGCCACTAGTGTGATTGTGATTAGGGGTAATTGCAGGACATGCAGCATTTGTGCTCAATGCTGAAATATATAAGCCCTGCAACCAGGGGCGTTTCTAGGGTACTAAGAGATTTGGAGCACTTTTGGGCACTCCAGCCAAAAATGGGTGTGGCCACACACCAGAATGTGGGTGTGGCCATAAGTGGAGCCACATTTACATGAACTTAAAAACGGTCTAAGTAGGCCTGCCCAGAAAAATGTTGGATGAAGCCCCCTCTCCATTAAAGCGAACCTTAACTGAACGGGGAATAAAGAGTTTCACTTACCTGGGGCTATTATCAGCCCCCTGCAGCAGTCCTGTGCCCTCGGAGCCGCTCTGGAATCCTCCGCTCCCCCGCTGTCACTTAGTTTCACTTTTGACGACTCACCAGTCGGCCGGCCGCCATTGCTTATTATTGGACGCATTCCCTACTGCAATTAGCGCTGTTGCGGACCGCAACGCGTACAAAAATACACGTTGCCGCTTTCCGCACGTGTAGATATGTTGCGGTCTGCAACAGCGCTAATTGCAGTAGGGAATGCGTCCAATAATGCGCATGGCGGCCGGCCGACTGGTGACTCGTCAAAAACGAAACTGACAGCGGGGGACCGGAGGATTCCAGAGCGGCTCAGAGGGCACAGGACTGCTGCAGGGGGCTGGTAATAGCCCCAGGTAAGTGAAACTCTTTACCCCCCGTTCAGTTAAGGTTTCCTTTAAAAAAGCAAAACAAAAAACCACTAGGGGGAGAAGCCCAGAAAAGAAGATGTTCTGGGGGACATCAGGGGCACCCGGGCACCCCAGAATAGATCCAGGGCACGTGCCACTGATCTTTGGGGCTAGCAATGCCCCTGCCTGCAACATCACTTTAAAAAGTAATTTACAGCACTTTGGAGGGCCAAGTGATTACAAGTCAAAAAAACTTTATTATACTCACCAGGTGCCCGGATTTCCTGCATACGTCTCTAGCCCCGCCCCTAAAGGAAGAGGTCACAGGGGCTTCTCTGATTGGCCCTAGAGAAGCACCAATGACCTCTTCCTTTAGGGGGAGGGGCCAGAGGTGGAAGCCTGATATCCGACACCCGGTAAGTATAATAAAGTTTATTTGAATTAAAAAAAATCAATCGCTAATCAGAAGCGATGTACAGCGCTTCTAACCACTTGGAAACGCGATTGCAATCGCACTAGGAATTGATACGCACAGAGCTGCTGCGATTTTAAAGCACTGCGGCGATTCCTAGTGCGTTTCAGGCCACACGGTCAGCAGGTTTTCGCTAAAAAATGATTTACCGCACATGGAGGCCATAAGAAAACCGCATCGATATTACGATAAGAAAATCGATTCTCCGAAGAATCGTATCGTTAAAGGATACCCCAACTGAAAAGACATAATCAGATAGACATGTGTATGTACAGTGCCTAGCACACAGATACCTATGCTGTGTTCCTTTTTTTATTTTTCTGCCTGAAAGAGTTAAATATAAGGTATGCAAGTGGCTGACTCAGTCCTGACTCAGACAGGAAGTGACTACAGTGTGACCCTCACTGATAAGAAATTCCAACTATAAAACACTTTCCTAGCAGAAAATGGCTTCTGAGAGCAAGAAAGAGGTAAAAAAGGGGAATTTCTTATCAGTGAGGGTCACATTGTAGTCACTTCCTGTTTGAGGGCTCGTTTCCACTATCGCGAATCTGCATGCGTCCAACGCATGCAGATTCGCACATGTAATGCAAGTGGATGGGCCTGTTTCCACTGTAGCGTTGTTGAGGTGCGTTTTTTTCAGCGGTAAAAAAACGCACAAAAGAGCCAACGAATTCGCCTGCGAGTGGAATGCATGCGAATCGCCGCTAATGTATTTAATAGTAAAAACGCATGCGTTTGTTACATGCGTTTTTACCCGCGATTTCGCGTGCGATTTCGCACCTTTTTCAATTTTATTTTGCCCTGGCAGTGTCATGGTTAATTTCGCATGGCACCCTGCCATGCGAAATCGCACGCGAAATCGCGGGTAGAAACGCATGCGGAAACGCATCCGCATGCGTTTTTACAAGCGTCGGAATGCCGGCGAAATCGCGTCGCAACAGTGGAAACAAGCCCTGAGTCAGGATTGAGTCAGCCGCTTACATACCTGATATTTAACTCTTTCAGGCAGAGAAAGAAAAAAAGGAACACAGCACAGTTATCTGTGTGCTAGGCATTGTACATACACATGTCTATCTCAATATGTCACATTTCAGTTGTGGTATCCTTTAATGACTGCCTTCATAGAGATGATCACTGAGATGCAAATACGCCCGGCTTGCCTGCGAATTGTATGCTGCAGGGAACTGGGCCAATCAGAACAGCATCTCACTGGCCCAATGATGCCCTGCACACAATCTGGAATTATTTCTCACTTATTATCTCTAATCTGAATCACGGATGAATAATGAGATGTAAATAAATCATGGTTGATGCAAATTCTTGCTACTTGCATGCAGAATGGAAATCTACCCTTCATTTTCAAACTGCATACATGTGTTTAACATTAGCATAAATTTACATGTCATTAACCATTCCTGTAACCATGGCAGCAGGAAGCGGAACTGAACTTCCAGGGGCACAGACAATCTTACCCACATAGACTGGGGAAGGGAAATGGCGGGCGCAGAGCAACAGACTTCCTGTCCCCCACCAGAAACTGAACACACGTTACATGAAAGAAGCCACAGAGTGTATATACGGAAACAGACAGCAGACAAGTCCTCATTATAACCAGTGTACACACACACACATGATTTTGGGGAAATAGGACACCTAAAGAGAGAGGTATATGGAGGCTGCCATATTTATTTCCTTTTAAGCAATACCAGTTGCCTGGCTGTCCTGCTGATCCTCTTCCTCTAATGCTTTTAGCCATAGCCCCTGAACAAGCATGCAGGAGATCAGGAGTTCTGACTGAAGTGTGACTGGATTAGCTGCATGCTTGTTTCAGGTGTGTGATTCAGACACTACTGCAGCCAAAGAGATGAGCAGGACTGCCAGGCAACTGGTATTGTTTAACCTCCCTGGCAGTATGATTATTTCCAGATTTTAGGGTCTAAAAGCGGTTAATTTTTTCCATGCTTTTAGAACCTAAAACTGGCAGAAAGCCTGCAGAAGCCCCTGCAGTTCTTCCTCTGTACTCCGGGTGGCGCTATAAACCTGTAGTGAGATTGCCATCTGTTGTCATGATGGATGCAGAACCTTGGAGGATAGGAAGAATGGCTGTCAGCGTCTGGATCCCCGGGGAGGTGAGTAAAAACTATACTCTGCATAGGCCTCGCGGCAGTCACCATGAGTCTGGCTCGGGGTTACCGCTCGTAGCTGCAGATTTCCAACTCCCGACCGAGCCTGACTCAGGGTAACCGCCAGAGAGGTTAACAGAAAATACATATTGTAGCCTACATAAATCTCAGTTCAGCAGTCCTTTAGTACCTCCCCTCTATGATCTGCACTGCAGCTTCCTGTAGGTGTCACTTCCTGGTCGCAGAGTGATGACATCATCAGACCAGGACTGAGATGACAGCAGCTGAGGCCAGTGGGAGAGCATTGGGGAGCCGTGATCACCTCTGGAAGCGGGGAGAGGTGAGATTATGGAAATCCCACATCCATACAGTGTCCATACATTGCATGCCCAGCGACATGTACATCACATGCAGCAGCGCAAAACACTGCGCAAAGTGCGAGCGCAACCTAACCGCAATGCATACAAAACATTGCAGCCTCAGGTCATACTTACCTCCTGTGTAGTCTACTCCTCAATCTCTTTCTCCTCTCCTGCGTCCTGTTTGTCCTCTGTGATCAATGGAATTCTCCATCCTCCATTTTAAAAATGGCCATTACCCCATAACAGCTTCCTGGTCAGCACACTGTTACACTGTAATATCACTCACTTGTGCCATAGGGAAACATGGACATTACCTTGCACATTCAGTTGTAACTGACAGCTGCTGATACATAACTGAAAGCAACTGGTATATTTCAGTTCTAACAAAATATTGTCAGAACTGGAAGGGATCACTGTAAGAAGAAAATGGTGAGCTTCTGAGAGGAACTGATGGTGAGGTTAGTATGTATTATTCATTTGCAGCTACGTCGTGTTTATTTGAAATAATTTTACTCGCTCCAGGTTCTCTGTAAGTTACAAGACAATATACTCTGTACAGCGCTGCGTAATATGTCGGCGCTATATAAACACATAATTCATAACATTGCGGCCTCGCATCTGGGGAGTCTGTGCTTGTTGCCATAGCAACCAACCAGTCATATTTCTCCTCCCATTATCCGATTATCTCTGTCAGGCCGGGTCCACACTATAAGCGCTTTTGTGAGCGCTTGCATTTGATGAGCTCCCATTCACTTTCATAAAAATTGCCGCGTAATGGATTACTGCAATGCCAGTGATTTTTGCGCAATTTTTACCGCGATGTTCATGAAAGTGAATGGGAGCCATTTTTTTTTAACAACGGTTTACCAAGTGCTCACAAAAGCGCTTATAGTGTGGACCCGGCCTCATAGATACTGTGATGCAAACACATCCAGCGCGCATGCAAATTGTAGGCAGTTTGAAATAGGGCCAATAAGAACAGCGGGAAGTACATGTTATTGGTGAAATTCCAGACTGCATATAATTTGCATTAAATCTACATGCAAGCTAGAATTACTCGCATTACACTGGGGCTGGTTTTACACCTGGCCATTGTGGTGCGATGCTCCACCCCAACCACATTAATACACCTGCCCCCCGTGACATACTTCCTGTTGCACAGGAAGTCACTGGGATTCCTGTGGCAGTCCAATGGTAGCACGCTGTTGACTTTACAGCAGCTCAGCAGCCAATCGGGCACTTCTGTAAGTGTGCTAGGCTACGTTGCATTGTCATTGTGTTACACTGCGGTAAAACGGTAACACGACATATACGTGTAAGGGAAGTGTAAGGAACCTTGATTATCTCTATTCTGGTCAATGTGATGTAAATAATTCTGGGTTGATGCAAATCTTTGCTAATTGGATACAGAGTGGGAGCAGCCAGGGGCGGCTCCCGGGGGGGGGGGGGTCTTGCCAGTTCTAGGGCACTCCAAGCACCGGCAAAGCACCCCCAGGAACAGCTTCACACTCCCTGGCCTTGTTCATCTTTCTCTTCAGGCTGTGCCGCTCCGCCCCATTTCCTCCCACAATCCCAGCTATCCCAGCACAGGCCAACCCCTCCATAATACAGTGCTGGGGCATTGAAGAGTGTCAGCACGGCGCCTCTTTTCCCTGACTCCGCCCTCTGTGACACGAAGCTCTCACCGATGCCTGTCAGCGGCGGTGCATGCACAAACTCAGACGGGATTGAGGACCCTTTCACTCTGGGATGTGGCGTTGCAGCGATTTACCGCCCTGCTAACGCTGGGCAATGAAAGTCTATGAGGAGGTTCATATTACCTGCGTAGCAGTGCGGCGGAAGTGCTCGTTCTGACGCAGGTCCATAGCTACGTTACCGCACTTATCTGCATTGCCCTGCATCGGACTGGAAGTCATGTTAGTCTACGGCAGCCATTCTCAACCGGGGGACCCTTCAGAGGTTCCGCAACATTTTGCTACTTCTGCGGGCCATAATAGTCCCGCTTCCCCATTTTCGTGGGACAAAGTAGTCCCACTCCATTGCTGATGCAGCCGGCGGAGTGATCTTAGCCGCAGCGCATCACTGAGCTGCGATTGGCCGGCGCTTGCTTTTGAACAGCAAGGCGGGTGGCAACTATGCATGACAGCAAGGGAGAACTAGCGAGCTCAAGTGATACAGCGGGAGAGAAGACGACAAGAGAGCATGGAACCCCCGAGAGAAGGAGAGAAGATGGCAAGAGAGCCTGGAGACCCCGGGAGAAGGAGAGAAGACGACAAGAGAGCCTGGAGACCCCGGGAGAAGGAGAGAAGATGACAAGAGAGCATGGAACCCCCCGGAGAAGGAGAGAAGACGACAAGAGAGCCTGGAGACCCCGGGAGAAGGAGAGAAGAGAGCCTGGAGACCCCGGGAGAAGGAGAGAAGATGACAAGAGAGCCTGGAGACCCCGGGAGAAGGAGAGAAGACAACGAGAGAGCCTGGAGACCCCGGGAGAAGGAGAGAAGACAACGAGAGAGCCTGGAACCCCCGGGAGAAGGAGAGAAGACAAGAGAGCCTGGAGACCCAGGGAGAAGGAGAGAAGAGAGCCTGGAGACCCCGGGAGAAGGAGAGAAGATGACAAGAGAGCCTGGAGACCCTGGGAGAAGGAGAGAAGACAACGAGAGAGCCTGGAGACCCCGGGAGAAGGAGAAAAGACGACGAGAGAGCCTGGAGACCCCGGGAGAAGGAGAAAAGACAAGAGAGCCTGGAGACCCCGGGAGAAGGAGAAAAGATGACAAGAGAGCCTGGAGACCCCGGGAGAAGGAGAGAAGACGACAAGAGAGCCTGGAGACCCCGGGAGAAGGAGAAAAGACGACAAGAGAGCCTGGAGACCCCGGGAGAAGGAGAAAAGACGACAAGAGAGCCTGGAGACCCCGGGAGAAGGAGAGAAGACAAGAGAGCCTGGAGACCCTGGGAGAAGGAGAGAAGACGACAAGAGAGCCTGGAGACCCTGGGAGAAGGAGAGAAGACGACAAGAGAGCATGGAACCCCCGGGAGAAGGAGAGAAGACAACAAGAGAGCCTGGAGACCCTGGGAGAAGGAGAGAAGACGACAAGAGAGCATGGAACCCCCGGGAGAAGGAGAGAAGAGAGCCTGGAGACCCGGGAGAAGGAGAGAAGACGACAAGAGAGCCTGGAGACCCCGGGAGAAGGAGAGAATACGACAAGAGAACCTGGAGACCCCGGGAGAAGGAGAGAAGACGACAAGAGAGCCTGGAGACCCTGGGAGAAGGAGAGAAGACGACAAGAGAGCCTGGAGACCCCGGGAGAAGGAGAGAAGACGACAAGAGAGCCTGGAGACCCCAGGAGAAGGAGAGATGACGACAAGAGAGCCTGGAGACCCTGGGAGAAGGAGAGAATACGACAAGAGAACCTGGAGACCCCGGGAGAAGGAGAGAAGACGACAAGAGAGCCTGGAGACCCCGGGAGAAGGAGAGAAGAAGCCAATGAGCCACAAGAGAAGAAAGATGCAAATCAAGTGGATGAGTATGTGTGTTCCCTTCACCCCACTGTGCACCAATGATCTGGGATGGGATCTGGGAGTTATTACTGAATTTGATATGTGAGTACCATGGCTGCATTTGATATGTAGTTATCATTGGTGCATTTGATATGTGGGTATCATGGCTGCGTTTGATATGTAGTTATCATTGGTGCATTTGATATGTGGGTATCATGGCTGCGTTTGATATGTAGTTATCATTGGTGCATTTGATATGTGGGTATCATGGCTGGCTGCATTTGATATGCGGGGAGGATAACATATATATTAGATATATTTTTTATGCCGGGGTTCCTCGAGAACTGAAGATTTTCAAAAGGGTTTCTCGAAGGCAAAAAAGGTTGGGAAAGGCTGGTCTATGGAGATGCAGGGATTTTAAAAATGTTGGCGGCGGTGCGGCAACGTTTCGATGCGCTTCCAGGCAAGCCTCATACCTCCAGCCAGGTAAACCTTATAGGTCCTTCCAGGCTTTTCTCCTGCCTCCTTCCAGACAAGCCTCCTGCCTCCTTCCAGCTGTACCCTGTGCCTCCCCTCCTCTCAGCTGTCCCTCAGCACAGGCAGGGCAGGGGATTGCCAGGCATGTCTGCAGGAAGAGGAGGAGGAGGGAGGGGAGGATGTCAGAGAAACAACAACAGAGAAAGTGAAAGTAACCGGCAGCCATTCCCTTCCTGCAGTCTGTGTAATGCTGACGTCTCCATATCCCAGCCACAAATACACCTTTCATGAGACCCTCTCACTGCCTCTGCAATGGGGGACGCCGCTTACCCGGCACTCGTCACGTGGCAGCCGCTTCCAGGGGGTCCGAAGGCTCTAAAGAACAAGATCCTGCTGTATTTCCAGAAGAGGAGCGAGTCTAATGGAGGAGAGTGTGAGATCCGCGACACCGACTGCAACCGGGGCTACAGCCTCATATACTTCCAGGAGCCGGAGGGTGAGTGCTGGAGAGGGGGGTGCAGCCTCATATACTTCCAGGAGCAGGCGGGTGAGTGCTGGAGGGGGGGGGGGGGGGGCTACAGCCTAATCTACTTCCAGGAGCAGGAGGGTGAGTGCTGGAGAGGGGGGTGCAGCCTCATATACTTCCAGGAGCAGGAGGGTGAGTGCTGGAGAGGGGGGTGCAGCCTCATATACTTCCAGGAGCAGGAGGGTGAGTGCTGGAGAGGGGGTACAGCCTCATATACTTCCAGGAGCAGGCGGGTGAGTGCTGGAGGGGGGGGGGGGGGGGGGGGGCTACAGCCTAATCTACTTCCAGGAGCAGGAGGGTGAGTGCTGGAGAGGGGGTACAGCCTCATATACTTCCAGGAGCAGGAGGGTGAGTGCTGGAGAGGGGGTACAGCCTTATATACTTCCAGGAGCAGGAGGGTAAGTGCTGGAGAGGGGGGTACAGCCTCATATACTTCCAGGAGCAGGAGGGTGAGTGCTGGAGAGGGGGTACAGCCTTATATACTTCCAGGAGCAGGAGGGTAAGTGCTGGAGGGGGGGGCTACAGCCTAATCTACTTCCAGGAGCAGGAGGGTGAGTGCTGGAGAGGGGGTACAGCCTAATCTACTTCCAGGAGCAGGAGGGTGAGTGCTGGAGAGGGGGTACAGCCTTATATACTTCCAGGAGCAGGAGGGTGAGTGCTGGAGAGGGGGTACAGCCTAATCTACTTCCAGGAGCAGGAGGGTGAGTGCTGGAGAGAGGGGGGTGCAGCCTCATATACTTCCAGGAGCAGGAGGGTGAGTGCTGGAGAATCGAACTTGAGGAACTGAAATAAAAAAAATAGAGTTTCACTTACCTGGGGCTTCTGCCTTTCTCCTGACAGACTCAAAGCTCCAGAGCTGCAGCTACTAGGGGGCACTCTATAGGCAGTAGAAGTGTTAGGCTAGATCTGCAGCCACTAGGGGTAGCTCTATAGGCAGTAGCAGTGTTAGGCCAGAGCTGCAGCCACTAGGGGGCGCTCTATAGGCAGTAGCAGTGTTAGGCCAGAGCTGCAGCCACTAGGGGGCGCTCTATAGGCAGTAGCAGTGTTAGGCCAGAGCTGCAGCCACTAGGAGGCGCTCTATAGGCAGTAGAAGTGTTAGGCTAGATCTGCAGCCACTAGGGGTAGCTCTATAGGCAGTAGCAGTGTTAGGCCAGAGCTGCAGCCACTAGGGGGCGCTCTATAGGCAGTAGCAGTGTTAGGCCAGAGCTGCAGCCACCAGGGGGCACTCTATAGGCAGTAGCAGTGGTAGACCAGAGCTGCAGCCACTAGGGGGCACTCTATATGCAGTAGGAGTGTTAGGTCAGAGCTGCAGCCACTAGGATGCGTTCTATAGGCAGTAGCAGTGTTAGGCCAGAGCTGCAGCTACTAGGGGGGGCTCTATAGGTAGTAGCAGTGTTAGGTTAGAGCTGCAGCCACTAGGGGGCGCTCTATAGGCAGTAGCAGTGTTAGGCCAGAGCTGCAGCCACTAGGGGCACTCTATATGCAGTAGCAGTGTTAGGCCAGAGCTGCAGCCACCAGGGGGTGTTCTATAGGCAGTAGCAGTGTTAGGCCAGAGCTGCAGCCACTAGGGGGCGCTCTATAGGCAGTAGCAGTGTTAGGCCAGAGCTGCAGCCACCAGGGGGCACTCTATAGGCAGTAGCAGTGGTAGGCCAGAGCTGCAGCCACTAGGACGCGTTCTATAGGCAGTAGCAGTGTTAGGCCAGAGCTGCAGCTACTAGGGGGGCTCTATAGGTAGTAGCAGTGTTAGGTTAGAGCTGCAGCCACTAGGGGGCGCTCTATAGGCAGTAGCAGTGTTAGGCCAGAGCTGCAGCCACTAGGGGGCACTCTATATGCAGTAGCAGTGTTAGGTCAGAGCTGCAGCCACTAGGGGGCACTCTATAGGCGGTAGCAGTGTTAGGCCAGAGCTGCAGCCACCAGGGAGTGCTCTATAGGCAGTAGCAGTGGCAGGCCAGGGCTGCAGCCACTAGGGCACACTATAGGCAGTAGCAGTGGTATGCCAGAGCTGCAGCCACTAGGGGCGCTCTATAAGCAGTAGCAGTGTTAGGGAGTCTTGCTCAAGGTCTCCTTACTGAATATATGCTGGCTTACTGAACAGGAAGGTCTGCTGTGTCCAAGGCGGAGCCCTTAACCAGTACACTATCCAGCTGCTGCAATGTCACATGTGCACATGCTGTTATATGCTGGGAGATGTAGTCCGGGAGATGTGAGGTCATGACTGTGGACGCTGTGATGCATGCTGGGAGATGTAGTCTGGGAGATGAGGGTACATGCAGTGATGCATGCTGGGAGATGTAGTCCCTGAATGGGAGGTCACACCCGTACACGCCATGATGCATGCTGGGAGATGTAGTCCAGGAGATGTGCGGTCACACTCATATGCATGCTGGGTGATGTAGTAATGTAGTCCCTGGATGTAAGTACAGCTCTGTGACCCTGCCAGGAATTGGTTTTAGAAGATGGCACACTTTGATGCTCCCCTCATCCCTGCACCCCCAGCGGCACACACCATTACCAACCGCCCCATAAGGAGAAAGAAAACACTGCTCAGGCTGCTGAATGGGAACGGAAGTAAGAGGTATACGGAGGCTGCCATATTTATTTCCTTTTAATCAATACCAGTTGCCTGGCAGCCCTGCTGGTCTATTTCTCTGCAGTAGTATCTGAATAACACCAGAAACAAGCATGCAGCTAGTCTTGTCAATTCTGACTTTAAAGTCTGAAACACCTGACCTGCTGCATGCTTGTTCAGGGGCTATGGCTTATAGTATTAGAGGCAGAGGATCAGCAGGGCTGCCAGGCAACTGGTGTTGCTTAAAAGGAAATAAACATGGCAGCCTCCATATACCTCTCTCTTCAGTTCCCCTTTAAAGTGGACCAGAACTCTTGCACAACACAGAAGGAAAACAGAGAGAAATACACCCTGTATGTATTTAGAGAGTTTAGCCTGCCTAATTCCCTCTCATCTGTGACTAATCACAAGTTGTAATTTGATCTCTCAGCAGTGTCAGCTGACTGCCACGGCAGAGAGGCTAATTTGTAAATACAGGATATTCACCCTATGTCTGCTTCCATGAAAGCAGGAAGTAGACACACAGCAGATTTATTGCAGGATTTGTATCTGCTGTAACAAGGAAATGTTTTTCTAAAGGTTATTCTGCTGTTGCTTATCCTTAGAGCAGAGAGGAAGGTCTGAGTTCAGGTCGCTGTAAGATCAGGCAGTGATAGGCAAACTTGGCTCTCCAGCTGTTAAGGAACTACAAGTCCCACAATGCATTGCATGAGTCTGCCTTGTGCTGACCTAGGACAGTGATCTGCAAACTTTGTACTCCAGCTGTTTAGGAACTACAAGTCCCACAATGGAATAATGCATTTGCTTTGATGGATCGTGACTGTGGCTGTCAGACTCCTGCAATGCATTGTG